>NW_017308315.1:0-15361 GCF_000935625.1 Nanorana parkeri | reverse complement strand
TAGTGCCTGCATTCCGGTCCATTGCGATCTGCAAAAATAGTGCTCGCAGCATTTTTGCGGATCGCACTGGACTGGAACGCAGGAACTAATGTGCCTGGGTTCCGGGTGCGGGCGATCGGACTGTAGGCGAGGGGCTTGTCTGCGGTGCCATTGACTTCAGTGCATCGCCACGCCCCCTCCCGCCCCTGAATGCAGGTGTTTTTTCATTGGTAGATCTCATTGAGCTCATCATTTGAAAAGTAGATCTCCAGACAAAAAATTGTGGGCGCCCCTGGTCTAGATTTAAGCGTTTTTTTTTTGGTTTACAGTGTTAAAGAAATGTTGATTCTCATCAATACATCAAATACTTATTACTCAAAAAATAAAATGAAAAGCTCTTCTGACAATGTTTTATTGCTGTCTGTGTCCCCCTGCCTCGGTGACAATCATGAAAATCTTTGTATCTTCAGTAACATGTTCTGTCCCCCTTTTAGATTGTAAGCCCTCAGGGGCAGAGCCCTCCTTACCATCTTGTCTTGAATTGTATTGCAATTGTAATGTCTTCCTTATATTGTAAAGTGCTCCACAAACTGTTGGCGCTATATAAATACTATGTAATCATAATAATAATAATATTTGCCTTTTTTATTCTTGTCTCTGCAGTCAGTTATTGTAGCAGAACGCTGACTCCAGGAGAGCGCCCTCATTATCCCTCCAATGATTGTGTGACATGGACGGTGATCAATGTAAATGAATTCCCTGAGCAAATAATGTCATCACTGTATGCCCAGCACTGCAAGATGTGAACAGGGCAATGTCTAAGGATCACTCTATATGTAATGACAGATGACACTTTGATACACATTTATACTCTGTAATCATTTTATTAGGATTGACATAGAAGTGAAATGGAAAATACATGCAGAGGACGCCGACTACTATCCCGAGCTGATATTAAGCTGATGTTCTGGGAACACTAGTGTCTAAGCAAGCAAAACATGCAGATCGGGTATTCTCAACTCCTCCTACTGACGCACATCGGTGCCTATCATACTGAGAGTGGAAGGGGATTTAATCAGCACAGAGAGACATATGACAAGAGGCTACAGCTCCGCACACAATCACCCGTGACAATGTTCAGAATCTAGCTGTAACAGTCACGGCTCTCTGCAGAGATAGATCGAGAAGTGAGCGAGCGATGGTATGTGTTTGCTCACTTCCCGATTTACTGAGCCGACCTGTGACAGTTTCATTGTCACAGGTCGGCTCAGAGTGAAAATCACTCACCTCATAATTCTCCTTTAAGGAGATTTTCCTCACTTCCTGTCCCGTTGGTAACATTATACTGGACAGGCAGTGAGAGGAACTCTCCAACAGCAACACAGAAATAAAACTGGATTTTGGCTTACTAGCAAAATCCTTTTCCTGGAGTTCAATTCAGAGATGATTGGGTAATATGCAGGTTGATCAGTCAAAGTTACATCCTATCTCTCCTTTAAAAGAAAACTGTAATACCATTGGCTAATTTTTTATTTTAATTACCGTTATAATATATTTAAAATCTTTTTTTTTTTTTCCTTTTTTTTTCCCCCTACATAAACATTTGATACACAAGAAAGAATTCTTAGAGCACAATGTTACGTACATAGTTACATAGTATTTGAGGTTGAATAAAGACACAAGTCCATCAAGTTCAACCTTATGTGGCTGTGTGGCGTGTTTCTGTGTGTGTGTGTATATATGAGTCCCTGTGTGGCCCAATGTTTAGGAGTACCTGTACCCCTGTATGTTAGATAGAGACATATGACAAGAGGCTACAGCTCCGCACACAATCACCCGTGACAATGTTCAGAATCTAGCTGTAATGGTAATGCTGAATTCCAGGCAAATATCAATGGCACAAATGGTTGCAGCTCCGTATTTATGTATAAGTCATGAAATGTATTTGTTTTTAATACAAGCACCTGAATGTGATGAGCCCCTTGCAGTCTGTACAACAGAGCTCGGAGAGGGTAAGGTTTAGGCAGCACAATGAGCCAATCAGGTGAGCTGAAGTGCAAGAAACATACTGATAGAGGGGAAGATCATTGTGACAGAGGCATGAGTTTATTGGAGCGCTGCTTACACTTTCATTGTCTAGTCACAGGGTGGGGGGTGGGCAGATCAGGTCCTTTCCCTTACCAGACCAGGCTGTGCTGTGTGACAGAGCTGTGTACATCATAAGACTGCATAGACATAAATACAAATCATTTGGCATGCAAAATATCTATTATATGTGTATCTTCTCTGTGCATTTAGGTGTTTGCCTGGAGTCCAGATGTAGCTACATCTTCTCACTGATGTTGGGGGCTGTCGGCGGATCTATTTACTTCTCCTTGTGAGCTGCGATGAAATAAACATGAGAATAATCTGCGAGATCGCTCACATTCCGTCTCCTCTGCACGGCGCAGTAATCGATGACAAAGCCCAGCTTGCTGAGTGCGAATCTTACAAAGCTCTCATCGTATTTCATCATATGGATCCGGTCTGCCCCGACTGTCATGTAAGTCGCATTTATTGCCCCAATCAGGATCAGGTGACCTCCGATTTTCAGCAGGTTTGAGTTTTTTTCCAGGTTCCTCATGTAATCCTCCTCATCTTTACTGACGACGTCCAATAACGCTCCACTGATGACGCAATCGGCAAGAGGTAACACCAGCGGGTGGGCTAGATTCTCCTCTTCGAGGTTACAGGTCACAATATGCTTGATGGACGCTTTTAGGTTCAGTTCTTTGTCCTGAGTTTGGTCACTGAAAGAAAATGATAACAGGGTAGATAAAACACATGCCGAGCTGTTTTTAAGTTTTGGATAGAGTGGGAAAAGGTTAGAGCGCTTTTGGGTTTTTGCTACTATCCAAGCTCCATTAAAGGAGAACTATGGGGTCAGTGCTTTTCCCATAGTTCTCCTAGGGGTAACGGGAGGACACAAACCAGCGTCCTCCCGTCACCCAAAGCTCAGTATACCGCGAGCTACAGCTCATTATATACTGAGACACCGCAGCTGAAACGGATCCCGACAATTATGTCTGGATCTACCCAGCTGCGTGAGTGACAGCTGGCTCTGCCTATATAGAGGCAGAGCCAGCTGTACCCGCCCCCTCCCCCGTCCGTGCCGCCAGTCAGCGCTGGAGGATCGGACAGGAGAGGGGGAAATACCTGCAGGGAGCCATGAGTAACAGTCACGGCTCTCTGCAGAGATAGATCGAGAAGTGAGCGAGCGATGGTATGTGTTCGCTCACTTCCCGATTTACTGAGCCGACCTGTGACAGTTTCATTGTCACAGGTCGGCTCAGAGTGAAAATCACTCACCTCATAATTCTCCTTTAAGGAGATTTTCCTCACTTCCTGTCCCGTTGGTAACATTATACTGGACAGGCAGTGAGAGGAACTCTCCAACAGCAACACAGAAATAAAACTGGATTTTGGCTTACTAGCAAAATCCTTTTCCTGGAGTTCAATTCAGAGATGATTGGGTAATATGCAGGTTGATCAGTCAAAGTTACATCCTATCTCTCCTTTAAAAGAAAACTGTAATACCATTGGCTAATTTTTTATTTTAATTACCGTTATAATATATTTAAAATCTTTTTTTTTTTTTCCTTTTTTTTTCCCCCTACATAAACATTTGATACACAAGAAAGAATTCTTAGAGCACAATGTTACGTACATAGTTACATAGTATTTGAGGTTGAATAAAGACACAAGTCCATCAAGTTCAACCTTATGTGGCTGTGTGGCGTGTTTCTGTGTGTGTGTGTATATATGAGTCCCTGTGTGGCCCAATGTTTAGGAGTACCTGTACCCCTGTATGTTATGGTCTCTTAACCCTAAATTTAGTAACCTTGTCTCATAGCTTTGGTCCTCCAGCCCCTTAATTAGTTTTGCTCCCTTCTCTGGACTCTCTTTAGCTCAAGGGCATCCTTTCTGTGACCAAAACTGAGCTGCATACTCAAGATGAGGCCGAACCAGCAATCTATAAAGTGGCAAAATAATCTTTCACAAGTCTTGGATGGTACCATCCCATATTGCAGGAGTTGCTGCTCTGACTCTTTCACTGAGAAAATTAGACGGAGCTGTTTAGCTCTCTAATGAAAATTATTTTTACAAGAAAGGAACAAAAGGAGATAGATGATAAAGAGCATAAAGCTCCACCTACTGGCACAAAAGGAGAATGCACCATATTATTATTCAATATTTTATATTAATCTGGCTAAAAGATATATTTATCACATTTTCATATCACAGGCCTAACTTTAATTAATAAAGGAAGAAAAGTGTGTTCGCTCACTTATTGATCTATTGAGCCGACCTGTGACAGTTTCATTCTCACACTTTGGCTCGAACTAGGAGGATGAGTGAAAATCACTCACCTCATAGTTCTCCTTTAATAAAGGAAGAAAACATGTATAAAAGCGATGGACATTCACCTTCACATGCTGTAAAAAAATCCTTCAGCAGCAGACTCATTTCTCAACTTTACCAAAGCAAAGCAAAATGTAACAATAACACCAAACAATATGGGCGCCTATTATTCATATTGTTACAAACAATCATCAGACACTTCACCTTTTTCCCTCCAACTCTTCGACAGCAGTTTTTGTGTGAGTCCAATCAAAAGCTCTGGTATGATCGCCTAGCCATCAGCGCAGTTCCATGCTACATTTCTCACTGAACATCAGAAGAATTATATCTTTAAAGATGTTGGAAGCCGAATATAGATGATGAATGAAGGGGCCGTTGCTGAGTGCGATCAAAAGGTTTCCACGAATAAAACCTGTGTTATAAAATAAAGTGTTGTGTATATATTAAGTATATGAGCTGGGCAAAATAATTACAGTGACGTATATCTGACCCCAATTGCTAATGTCTTTAACCTGTTAGTGTCAAGTAAAATAAGAATTCAATTTTAGGAAGAAAAATGCTATATTTGACATCTATTATCTATAACTGTCGTTTTAGGGATGCACAGATACTTTTCGAGTACCAGTGCAGATACTTGTCATTTTCATGAGAACTACCAGGGTTGCAGAGGTTGCAGCTGGGACCTGGCTCTGGTGCTCCACCACTGTCCTGAAATCATTAGTCTGTATTTTTTTAGAAAAACTGTCACATGACAATAAACAAAAATGTATCAGTACTCATACTTGTAAGTACTCGGCCAGTACCAGTACTCGTACTCGCAAAACTGGTATCTGTGCATCCCTTTATTTATATTTATAAAAACAAAATCGTACATTAAAACAGAGATGTACAAATCCTGGGAGCTCCGTGTGCTCCTTACAAATGACAGCTGCCTCCTAATTTTTGAATTTTTCTCTAGTGTAGTCTTGGAGCTCAAAAGTATCGGTACATGTACTCGTACTTGTTCCGAGTACTGTACTTGGTATCTGTGCAACCCTAGTTGTTATTATTATTATTCAGGATTTATATAGCAGCCAATAATTTGTGCAGCACAATGCATGTACAATATACTATTTACAGTAGGGTCATCCTTTGTTTTGTGGGTTGGAGCAACATATTGTTAATGTTTTTACATAAAATAATTTCATTTTTTTAACTTACAGATACCTACATACCTCTGCTGAACACATAGTGAAGATTCATCATTGGAAACTTCAAGCTATCTTCTCCGAAGACCATGTCCTCCTTGTCAGAGAAGTAGAAGTCAAGGAAACTTCTAGAATCAATTCCGTGAATGTGGTAGAATTTCTTTGGTTTAGAATCCATCTTGCAGTGTCGCCGCGTCAAGTTACCACTTTCCAATGTGCTTAACTAATTCCCAGAGTTTAGTTTTTATATGTCAGGTAAATCTATGTTGTTGCCATACTTTTGTTTGTTACAATCACATGACAGTCATGGGGCATTCAGCTGACAGAGCTGTGATTACCATCTCCTTTTTTGTAAAATAAACATTTGCAATTCTACCCAATATTTATATATATTTTTTTCCCCCTGTTCTCTTCTTGTCTACATGTAGGTATATTTGGCCATATAACTTGTTGTATTTAGGTTTTTAAAAAGTTATAACACAGAAAAGAGCAAAAAGAGTTATTTCACCATAAACCAATATTGTTGGGTATATAGAAGTAGTTTGATATCACACCCCTCATATAGCCACTGCACAATGTACAAAAATACCATCAATGGGGTTTTTCTATGAGGACCGCTGGCCATCCTAAAAGGTGAAAGGTAGATGCGGGGACCTATTAGGGATTCTGGATGTGAAAACAAGACTTCTCAGTCATCCATCTTCCTGTGGGACTAATGGGAGCTTCGTACTATAAGATTAATGAATGGGACTTTATATAGGCATTTGAGACCTATCTGAGCCAGATTAAATATTAAATCAGGATCAATTATTGTGCTCAGTGGCGTCACAAGGGGTGTGTGGTCCGTACCCGGGTGCCACCATTGGAGGGGTGACACCAAAATAGTCATTTTGGTGTCACCCCCTATGAAAAGTCAGGAACCTCGGTCACGGCCTTAGTGCTTGACAGTGTCAGGGATAAGGCGGCATGACTTATCCTGGGTGAACGTTTCCTCCTCTCTCTGCCAGCGCCCATCACCAAGATGGCCAGGCATCAATAAGACAACCGCGCATGCGCGATGATGTCACAACGGGGTGACACCCGGTCTCGGGGCGCCCCTGATTGTGCTCGATAACTCTCATGAGAACACTAATGTAAGGGATTTATACCTTAGTCCTGCTCTTTGTAGAGATTTCTTCACTTCCTGTTGTATTTTCAGGGCATTTCCTTGTCACACTTCCCTGTGTGATGATCCAGCACCGAGTTTTACCTCCTGCCCGAGCTGCTCGGCTTCCTGCCAATCCACCCTGAACCTCTCCATTGAAAGTCCTGCTCACTTATTCTGTGTCTTTACACTCAGACGGACTCCATGTTTATTGCCTGCCTATGAAATCCCTGCAGTTTGCTATTACCTACCTAGTTCCCTGTGTGTCTCTGGATTCCCTCTTGCTCCCAGTGAGATCCTGCACGTCCAGCAAGCGGATTGTTATCATCATCTTCTTCAGTGAACCCGTGCACCTGTGCTTACCTGTGTGTCTGTCCTCTTGTGTGGCTGCCTGTTCCATGAAGCGTCGCTCTCCAGTGTATCCCGTATTGCCGTGTTGTTTGCTGCCTCCTCTCACACTGTTATTTGTACTTCTACCCTTGGCACCCACTGTCTTTGCCCTGCACGCAGCACGGAGCTGCACGTGCGGGACGATTCCTGTGTGAATGAGGGCTAAGAATCTGCGCCTCTAGTGCATCCCCGGTAACGCATAGACACCTACTTCCTGTGTTTTCAGTGATCTGCATCCCGGACACCTTTTTTTGCATGCTACTTTTAGTCAGTTTGTGTGCCCCGGTCACTGGACCCTGACACCCCTTAGATCGATGGTTGGGTTAAAGCTTGATGCATGTGCCCATAAACCTACCTGTGATATCTGAGGAAACACTATAGCGAAACATGTCAAACCGCAAGTGGAATAGAGCGAGACAAAATCTAAATTTAAGAAGACAAGGACTCAAGGGGCTTTCTCATTGTCGAATTTATTCCATGTATTCATTGGATTGTAATTATTATCAAACATTGATTTTAAGATGTAAAGAAACATTTGTTTTAAATCATGTTATTAAATAAATTATGCTTTCATTATGCCCAAAGTTTTTGTTTTTTTAAATCGCTTTAACAGCGGTTTAAACTTACCCGTATCTTCGGCGCGCGATCCGTCCGAAAATGTGAAACCGCTCGGGCGGCCGCAAAGAACCTTGGGGCGGGCTCATGCGCAGTTCACATTTTCAGCCGGGACGCGAGGAGGGACCCAAGGTAAGTCTATGGACGCGTGCACCCACATGCAGACACCGTGGGAGAGGAAGCGCCAGCAAGGACAGAGGAGTCAGCGATGGATCGGAGACCCGCCGCAGCGCTGGAGGGAAGGCTGAAAACTTTAGGAAAGAAGAAGAAGATCGGATTAAGAGACATCATTTAAGGTAAGTGCTTTCATTAACGTTGTGTTGAGGCAAAAATTTTTTGCCTTTAATGTCACTTTATGTTTAGTTTGGGACTACTTTGGTGATATCTAAAAAGCCTCATAGATGGTATTTTTGTACATTGTAGTAATTTCCCCACAAACCATTAAAATAGAAAAAAGGCAGAAATAGTAACAAACTTGGGGGGGGGGGGAGAATGACTTTAATACCAACGGAAAGGGACATTCATGGTGTCTGTTTTAGGAAGAAGTGATGAATATCTTCTGTTTTTGATTTGGATTTCTCCCTGCAAGAGTTTTTTAACACGATGTTTACATGTAACGATGTACACACGAGGTAACAAACTACGGAAATTAGTTTATTTCTCTAGAAAAATGTTTCAAAAAGAAAAAAAGTCAACAAACTTTAGAGCAATTGAACATTAACCTAACGCACCCATGGACATTACAGTAGACAGCAGGAGGATCAAGCCCCAAGGCGACATGGGATTAATACAGCAGAGGCACCCAATGGTGACAAATGGAGTCTACGTGTTACATTACATTGCTTTAGAAGCTTATATTAAAAAAACATACATGTAATGCATTGTCCCAGCATGTTTCGTGCCTCTAACATTAGAAGATGAGTGAAGATTGAGATGGTAGGGAGCTGACCCTGCTAATATATATACCAGCTGGTGATAATAATATGTGGTGACCAGGGCCGGATTCCCGGCAAAGCCACCGAGGCCCGGCCTTGGGGCGGCACAGGTTTGAAGTCACCCGATGCCCGGAAACATGGAGTTCCGGGCGCCGGGCGGTAATTTATTTTCTACATTTAGCTCTGCTTTGCACAAGCCGGGCTAAATGTAGAATATGAGCAATCAACTGTGTTTTCATTGCCAAACCCGGCCTTGGGGCGGCAGGGAGGGTAAATCCGGTCCTGGTGGTGGCCCTATTATTAGTACTAGTATTATTAATACTATCACTCTGACCCTGTTCTTTTCCATTCTCTCCCTTTGCTTTATTTCCTTTGTTGCCCCTTCTCTATTCCTTCATGTTATTCTACCCTTGTGAATTTATATTTAGTATAATTTTATAATATGTAATATGCAATAGTAAATAAAATCAATTAAAATATAAAGGAGTTTATCTGTCAAACTCGTATATTACAGTTATCTATAAACTTAATTATTAATACACACGGCTGTTCTATTCGTGTTTAGTTCAATTATCATTATTAATATTATTATTATGATAGTATTGCCTTTTAAACTACTAGTAATGTTCATACACACTGAAACACCGCTGTTATTAAGGAGAGTGCAAATGCATAAGCAGATCCATGTGGTTGTGTGCCAAGATTAGGAGGTTTATTGCAATTTAATTACCAAAGTTTAAGATTGGATAACTTATAGGTAAATTGGATATCGATAGATAGATAGAGAGGGGGAGAGAGAGAGAGAGATTATTGATCTTTATTCAAGTTAAGCAATATTGATCTACTGTATATTAAGATAGCGAAATTTATGAAGACAATCACAAATGAATAGAACTCAGTTCAATGCAAATTAATATTCTTGACATCAACACAGCTGCAGTGCTGCCTGACACTAAAGCCTCATTCACACGAGAAAAAGGCCGCATACAGCTCGGTGCTGCATGCACGGCCATATCGGGCAGCTCCCGGGACGGACAGGTGCTGCGTGTGATTTGTACGTAGACCCCGTCCTTCTCTATGGGAGTATGCGGCCGTACACCGCCCTACGCTCACCCCAAGTGCAGGTCCGTACAGGTGTGGGTGTCCCGGCTCGGAAGCAGACAGGATCCATCCTGTCAGCGTACGAGTACGGACACCCGCACGAACTTGCAAGGCGGGTGAGCGTGGGGGGGGGCGGTATGGCTGTGTACTCCCATAGAGAAGGACAGGGGCTGCATACTAATCACAAGCAGCACTTGTCCTTCCCGGGAGCTCTACGTGGCGGCCGTTTCTCGTGTGAGTGAGGCCTAATTAATTCCACTTGTTTTCTGCAGTTACTTTGTAACACTTTCACACTTAGATCAAAGAAAAACAGTATTAAAGGAGAAGACCAAGAATTTAAAACATTTTCTCTTGCAATGGGGGCTACCCGCGCACTGCAAGAGTTAAGTTCTCGTTTTGTCTAGACGGGCTTCAGATAAAGCATATCTATTCACCTGATTCTTTTCCTTACCTGTCTGCCTCCTCTTCCTGCACGATCGCTGATGGGCCCCGACTCCTCCTCCATCGCCGGGCCCGCCTCCGTCTTCGGCACCGGGCCCGGCCTGCTCCACCGCCGCTGCTGGCTCTCATTAACTTTGCAGCGGCTGTGAGAGGAACGCGCTGGTGCACAGATCACTGTCAGTGATCTGAACAGCAGCGCATTCTTCTTCACAGCCGCCAGTGAAAGCCACCAGCATAAGATGCCATAGCGACCCAGGAAGCCCACACGGCATCTGGCCAGGCCCCCCTGTGCCCCAGACCCCATAGCGGCCGCCTGGGTCGCTATGGCGATTGTTACGCCACTGGTCTCTTGGTGTCCTCACGTCTAATGCAAGTCAACGGATCTGCAATAGACCTGATGACGGCGGCGGTCCTTAGACGGCTGAGAGCAAAATAATTAAACACCGCGCTGAATATCAACCCACCTAGTAGAGGAATCATATAAAACATGAAACTACTAATCCCATCAAAACAATGTGCAAAATTCACCTAAAAAAGACATACGAAATCACATAAAAAGTTATGTGCAGTTAATATAACTCAGCAACAAGCTTTATTCAGTCAAACAATTGCATCAATCCAGCAAAGTACAAAACATAGTCCATGAAATAGTGATGTACATCCACAAAGTGCCTGTTGATATTGAGCGCTGTGCTAAATTATTATGCTATTTATAACATTGGGGTTCTGATATACGCTGCAGCTCATTTTTGGGGCACGTTCACTTTGCACATTCTTGGGGTTTGTGGGTTTTTGGGCAACATTTCAGGGTAGGTATATAGAGCGTGGATATATTTTGATTACTAGAGCTGCGAGGATCAGGTGAATATATCTGCTTTATTTGACCCCCCCCAGTCAAAACAAGGCATTAACCCGTACAGCAGGGCTATTTTTTTCAGTTAGTGGAGTTCTCCTTTAAATCTCTCAACTGCAATCACCTACTCCTCCTTGCAAGCTACGATGAAGATAGCAGCGCGATAATCTGTGAGATCGCTCACATTGCCTCTACTCTGCACTGCACAGTAATCAATGACTAACCCCAGCTTACCGAGGGCATTCTTAACAAAGTCCTCATCGCATTTCAAACAATGGAACCGTTCCCCCCCAACAACATAGTAGGTCGCATCTAATGACCCCAAAAGTAACAGCTTGCCTCCGGGTCTCAGCAGCTTTATCATCTTTTCCAGATTTCTCATGTATTCATCTTCATTTTTACTGATAACATCCAGCATCCATGCGCTGACAATGCAATCAGCGAGCGGTAACGCCACCGGGGAGGTTATGTTTTCCTGTTCAAAATCACATTTCAAGATCTGCTTGATGGACGACTTTAGTTGCATTTCTTTCCTCTGCAGTTGGTCCCTGAAAAAAAAAAAAACATTAAACAGGCATTACGGGGAGAGCTTCCAGCAAGCTGCAAGTGATGGGCATACTTTGGTTTAGCATTACATTTATCTACAATGTCTACAGGTTATAATCCACCTTGCAGACAGAAAAACTAGAAGTGAATTGCAAGGTGTCGCTGCTCAGACTTAATCAGTCCTGAATGTAAATGACTGCTTGAGCTATTGAGCTCTGTAGTCAGCAAGCTTCTTTCCCCCCCCCCCAGCAAAGCAGATATAGAAAATGTGGAAATGAGCTGTGACTCAAGGTATGCTTTCTGAGACCAACCTCAGACACCATAGAACTGTCTCAAACAATGTTGTTGTTATGAAAGCCTTTCAACCTGGCGATCATGCCACTGGGTTCAAAGACTTCAATCTGGGTATGGACACGCCACTCGTACAGAGAAGTCTGGGCCTGCAATGGGACTTATTAAAAGACACCTTCGGCTTTCAAGTCAGCTCTGCAGACAAGCCATTCACCAAGCGTGGTGTTCTGTCAGTGAGCGGCCTATACGATCCACTGGGATTTGTGGTTCTCGTCACCATACAAGGTAAATCCTTACAGAGACAGCAATCTCTACATACTTTACATGAAATTCAAATGTCAAGCTGCTACACTTCAGCTTCCCTTGCTGCAAGGCGTAGAAAGGAGCTTCACATCTGCTCAGATGCATCTACTGAGGCCACAGCAGCTGTCGCCTACTTCAAGGTAAGAGACTCTTCTAATCACACCCACATAGGGTTTCTGTTTGGCATCTAAGCCTGAACAATGCCATTATGTTCTATCAGAAATGATCATGCCACCAGGCCAGTGTCTGCCAGTGTCTTCGCAATTTCTTCTTGGTCAACAGGTCCTGCTGGATCATCCAGAAGAAGCTACAACTGATGACTTCAGTCTTCTAGATCCTGACAACGATCCAGAGATTCCACCTGAAGTCAAAACCCTTGTCACCAAAAGTGAACAAAGACTTGTATTGGGCTGTCAACGCTATGGTGCGTTTTTCCAAGTGGACAAGGCCTGACCGCACTACAACAAGGTTAGTCCATGTTACACACTGCCAACACACTAAGCCCCAGGATACTCACTGTCAGGACTGGCACATATGCCAAAATCTTCTGTTTGCAAAAGACATTGCTCAAAGTGAGCTGATTCTACTGCACGAGGCAGAACAAAACATCTCTAGCACAGAGATAAAAGGTGTCCATGACAAGGACATTGCTAAAAACAACCCTATTGCCAATCTGAATCCATTCATCAGCAGTGATGTGTCCACAGATTCAGAGTTAACGGCCATCCTTACCCCAGCTATTCTTTTCGCCCAGAGGATTGGGGCTGTGCCTGTTTCACATGGAGACTTTGCAGCTGGAGTTACATGAGCGCCATGTTCTTCAGGTGTTTACGTGCACCATGCACATCCAGGGATGGATTTATTCGAAGTGCCTTCGACCTGCCAAAGAGACCATTCTATTCTTGCAACCAAGGAACTTTATAGGTCTGCCACCCATGGAAGGTGACCTACTGCATTTGAAAGGACTGTTCCAGATTTCATCTGACATATGGACTTGCGCACGTGTGTTCTCTCTTAATCTCAGGTCCAGAGGACAGCTGCAAGTTCACGTTTATGGACTTTAAGAGTTATTGTTATTGCATTATATGCATGTTTCTTTGTCTTTCAGATCTTCAAGACAGCACAAATTGCACTTTGTTTATTTGTATTTGCATAACTACCGTCATGATTTAAATAGTGACATTTACAATGCCAGACGGGGAGTGTGCCGCCCCAATGGGGCATAGAAGTTTATTTAGATAGAAGTTTTATATAGATTGTTTTCTCTATACCATTTTCTATGGACGTTTTATATGTTAGTTCCTATGCTGCCATCTAGTGGCCTTTTCTGGTAATGTATATATTTTTCGATCATACCTTCCCTGATATCCCTGAGATCGATGACAAAGTTCCTCTGTATGTAAGCCCCACCCTTCTTCTTGTTGGTCAGTACTTCCTGTGTCATGGCCACAGATAACAGCCACATGTAATAAGGACACATGTACTCTGCATAGTACCGTAGGAAAGGCATCATCTTTTGACCGCATAATACTATAACCATTCATCACTGTTATCCTGTTGTCTTCACGTTCAGAATAAAGCAACCTTTGTGGATGAACACGGTATTGGTGAGTTCAGCTATCTGACAATGATTGTCCTCAGTGATTGAATCTACTTATACAGGCCAGGCATAGAGGTCTCAACAAGGGATACATCGCTATCACAACAATCGGAGTCAGAATACATAGTTACCTAAATTAAATGTTAAAAAATGATATATTAAAGGAGAACTATGAGGGGAGTAATTTTAACTCAACCTAATAGTTCGAGCCGGCGTGTGACACTGAGACTGTCACACGTTGGCTCAATAGATCGGAAAGTGAGCAAACACATACCGTCGCTCGCTCACTTCTCGATACTGTCCGTACAGAGAGCCGTGACTGTCACTCAGGGCTCCCTGCAGGGATTCCCCCCTCCCCGATCCTCCAGCACTGACTGGCGGAACGGACGGGGGAGGGGGCGGGTACAGCTGGCTCTGCCTCTAGATAGGCAGAGCCAGCTGTCAATCACGCAGCTGAGTGGATTTCGACAGTAATGTCAGGATCCGTCCCGGCTTCGGCGGTCTCAGTATACCGTGAGCTTTAACTATTAAAATATTTAAAACCTCCTGACATTGCTTTTAAGGACACATTACTCTTCAACCTACATTTTGAAAGCATAATAAGGCAAGAGCTGAAGAGTAAAGCCAAATAGTGTGCAGCCATCAAGGGACAACTCACTTCGTTCCTTCCAGCTCAGCCACGGCGGCTGATGTGTGTTCCCAGTCATAAGCTCCAGTGAGGTCACGTAGCCATCTGCTCAGTTCCATGATACATGTGTCCCTGACTTTTAAGACAACCATATTTTTGAAGACATTGCAGGCGGAATAGAGATGGTGGATTAGGGAACCAATGCTGATGTCAATCAAAAATTTACCAGCAATTTGACCTGCGGAGATATTAGAGAATCGGGTGTTATGTTCATTATAAATCCGGTGCAGTAAGCAGAATTCATTCATCTAAAGGATGGTTTTGTTTTTTTTAATTCCAATAAATTTTTATTCAACACAAAAGTAATCTCTTGTTTTGGTCTCATCCACATTAGACCATCAAAGTTTGATCAACAGGGTTACAAAGGTTGATCTAGAGCATAGGTAAAAGACACACAAACAAAACAGAACAAAACTAATTTTCGGCCATGGTAGGCTAAATTACAGGTGAGCTATCCATAGTGCCGGTATGACTGAACCTTACAAATATCATACATACATTTAGGACAAGAAAGGGAAACAATGTTACCTCGTAGCCATATTTGTAGGATAACAGTCTGAACAACGCATTAACCAGAGGACATCAGTCCAATTACCATGGACAATGGTATGCATAATCTAACGTCACTAATAACAACCTCCGCTGTTCTGGTAGAAACAGGTGTGACTACCCTACTTATAGACAGCATATGTGACATTGTCGCATCCTGCGTCTCTCCCCGATCCCAGGGGCAGTACTTACATCCCAACCTGCGTCACTGTCACAAGATCTAAGAGAGGTGATATAAAGTTTGGAGGGGCACAACTTTCCCATCTCGTTCATTAAAGAGATAGATGAGGTATGTAGAAGAGTAGTCTGCTCATGGGGGGAGGGGAAGCAAAGGAAAT
>NW_017308314.1:225370-226016 GCF_000935625.1 Nanorana parkeri | reverse complement strand
TCAGTAGTAACTTAACCTAAAGTAGAATCTGTGAAGAAGATGATGGAATCCACACTACTGGCTTTTATTTATGACAGTGCCCGAGTGATGCATAAGCCTTTTAGAGACTTAAAGAACAGCAATAGATGTAAAAGCTACTTTTCCATTGTTATATCTTTGCTTATAAATATATACTTCTTATATACTTCTTTCGGGCCTGGGTACTTCATCCCCTGAAGCGTATGATTGAGATTTCAGTCTCACCATATTAAATAAATGCTTGAAATGTTGTCAGGATACTGCTGCAGGACAACATGCCCATGTGTCTGGAAGTGATTGCAAACCTAGAATTGTATCGGGTCATGTACATGGTGGTCTGTGTGCTCAGAGGTAAGCAATCCCAGTTTTGAAGCCAGAAAGCCTATTTAGGAATCAGTGCTGTGTCAGAGAATTGCTGGTTGGCTCTCAGTTATTTGTTCTGTGAATTGAGTAGCAGATCTTGTTGTTGTTTCGTAGCCCTTGCTAATCCGGCATGACCTTGGACCTGCTTTTTCTCTGCCTACCTGTTGTTGACCTGGCCTGCCTTTAGACCTGCTAAGTCCCTGACATTGCAAGTCCCTGACAGGCACAGGCATGGCCTACTGAGGCAGATGCATGATAGTATTTG
>NW_017308314.1:202511-223994 GCF_000935625.1 Nanorana parkeri | reverse complement strand
GAATATAGAGTCATGTAAAATCTTAGAGATTTCAGCAAAATTTGGCCATTTTGGCAACATTAATTTGAGTCAAGTGGAAGGCAAATTACGATAGTTTTTAATGGTTTTTAACTGTTGCCTTACCTCCATCTGTGCATTAAAACTTCCTCTTAGCAAGCACCGATGCTGGTAACATGTTTATATACATTTAAAGTTTGCCACTTCAACACACTTTAGAGATCAGTTTGACTGCTTTAGGGGGCTGTTAGATTTGATTAATAACCACTATGAGTGGTTACTGATCGAATCTTGGACCTAACCATTCTGTCTTTTACTGCCACCAACATAGCTGTGTTACAGCCACCCAATCACTTCTACATGTGAATTCATGGGCTAGCAGGCAGTTGTGAATGCAACAGTTTGAACAACTAGAGAATTATACATATGATGCATATATAGGAAATAGGCAAAACATGGCATCATACAATCACCAACAACACTTGTAAAACCTGACAATGCTATCTTAAAGGGAAAGGATACCAAATCAGCATAACATTCAATCCAAAATATTAGCATAATGTAGAAATAAATGCATGAAACAGTAGACAATAATATCACCTAACCAAAACCAGCAACCACCATACACAACATACTGTAAATAATTCATTTAAATAAATAGAAATCATTTACAGTAAATTTATGATGTAGGGCCTTAGGTACAGGCACTTTGAAGTGCTTGTACTTAAGATATGTATCCAGAAGACCTGCCTCCAAAAAACGCATGTTTCAATTAGATAGAATATGGGGTTTATTCACAAAGCTGCCGAAGGATCTGACCGTAGCTTCGGCTGATCCTTCGGCTAGCTTCGGCCCCAGGACCCCTTCGGTTCAGGAGAACCGAGGGGGTGCTGTACGGGCTGCTGAGCATGTTCGGCCGACCCGAAGCCACATGAAGCAGACCGATGTACGGCGGATTTCAGCCGATGTACGGCTGAAATCAGCCATACCAGCCTGAAGTGAATAGCCGAACAGTGCTCGACTCACTTCACTTCTGATCGGTCATTCACTCGGCTGCCCTCGGCAGCATAGTGAATAGACCCCTATATTTATTCTGTGCAATTCTATTGCAAACCTTCTTAAATAAAAATATTTAAAGACACATGGGCACTTGATTGTGTAACATACTTTCTTTGGCTAGTCAAAAAGAGTGAAATGGTGAATTCCTTGGTGTTACTCCCTAATTTAAAGACCTTCACCATACTACCACATTCAGAAAAGAGCCAAGTCTCCAAATACCACTTAATGGAATTTGCTGTGAAGTAAATGCAGGAAGATTGGCCCTAATTAACCAATTTTGAAGGGTCTGGTTTCTACAAAAAGCCTGTATCCGGGTACCTAAAATCAGAGATCTGTGGACAAGCTTCCATTAGAGTGCTAATTGCATTAATTTCTCCAGAAAATGCATGGTACTGAAAGGGTAGCATTTTGGTGGTACTGTTAGGTTCCTTTTCTGTATCTCTTCTCAGTTCTTGTTCTTGTTCTTAATATTTCTCTAGTTTCCATAACTTTATAACAGCCTCATCACATTATCCTTTTGACCCTAGACATTTGACTGCAAACAATGGACTTGAACAAAGTTGAGGGTAGGTGGACATTTTTATACAATAGTAGTAGATTCTGATTTCAGCAAATAATGTGGAATTGTTCAAGAAACTTTTGGACGATTTCTTAAGGGACCGTAATATACAGGGGTACGGGTACTCCTAGAATGAGATCCTAATAGGTTGGACTTGATGGACTAATGTCTTTATTCAACCTCAAATACTATGTAACTATGAAACAATAAAAATTCCTTTAAATATCGTGCCTGGGGGATCCCCATAAACTGCCTGTAAAGTCGCGCATATGTACGATGTATAGAACCTGCTGCAGCAAAACTGAAATTTATAAAGAAAAAAATGAAACTTAGATTGCCAGGAATTGGTTTTCCCTTAATCTTGTAAACAACTGCTTGGGGAGGCAGCCTGTATGAAGAGGACACATTTTAGGACACTCGGAACAAGGTTAGAGATTTTTTGGATACATTCTGGTGTCTCTTTTGCAGACGTTGGATGAAAGTTATAAAAGGTGCTTTCAAATTGGGCCTTCAGTGTTGGCGGTGCCTTCACACTGTAACCCTTCCGTTATTCTTGACGAGTGCAGGATTGGACCCTACTCTAAAAATTCAAATTATATATATACCTGTCACACACCTGTCTCCTTGTTGGCCTTTCAGACATGATGTGGGGCTTATTACAACATTTTATTAGAGAATGTGGGATGAGAAATTGCTGCTTGGTGCACTATAAAAGGTTGTCCAATGGCTTATTATATATATTTAAAAAAAAAAAAAAAAACGGGAACACCTGCAACACGGAAGGGGGAACAGCAATGAGGCAGAAAAAAAACCTGCTGCTGAAAAGAAAAAGTTAAAATATTAAAAGTAAATTAAAAAAGAAAACACATGGGAACACCGGTGACGCAAGAGAAACGCCAGTGACGCCACTGACACACACACAAAAAATACAGTGAATATACAGCATAGAAAATAATGCAATACAGCACAGAGTACTGTATATAGCAATAAATGCTGTATAAAGCACTGACACTTCACTACACTGACACCAGTTAGCTTTCACTTCACTGCACTACACTATACTATACCAAACTATACTACACTACACTACACTAACAGAAACAGTCTCTATTTAACTCCAGCAACACACTGCATAAGGCTGCCGTGTAAGCAGCCTTATATAGTGTGGGGCTGGGACTTAGCTGTGAGCCATGATTGGGCAAAGTCATCATTACTTTGCCCAATCATGGCTCATACAGAGCCCTGTGCCTTTATTGGGCAAAGTCTTGCACCTGACCTGTGGTCAGGTGCATTGCTTTACCCAATCATGGCTCTCCAATGCACACAGCGCATTGCGGGTCACTCGGCGGACGAACAGCCCGCTGAACGCCCTGACAGTTTATGTATTTTACGTTTGACTCGAACATCTAGCTCATGCCTACTGGCTAGTGCAATGACACATCTCCAGGAGGTGAGTGTCTAATGACCTGGACTCACAGTTAAAGCAGCATCAGCAGTAATGTGAACCAAAGTGTCTTTGGGAGACAGTACTTGAGAGGAGGTGAGTATTGCAGTGTATCTTTTAGCTTTAAACCAAATTACACTAGTTGATCTTAAAGGAGATTGTGCCATAACGTGCAAGTATGACCATATTTAGTTTTTAGGTGCTCCAATGCTTTTACTATTATTCAGATATGCAACACTGTGCACCCATTAATCTGTGGCTGAGTATCACCTATATGATGTCCTAAAAAACCCAAATAACCCCCCCCCCCCCCCCAAAAAAATATTTTACACCTTTTCAGGAAGTAGACTAATTTTTTGCCACAATGTTTTGGAGCAAAAAAACATGCTGGTATTGAGGTAGTAAAACATGGAGCTTGGTAATACTGCACTAGATATAGAGTATCACAAGATACAGAGCAACTCAGATCAGCTCTATACAGTGTGTCTGTGATCTTAACCATCCAATGACGGCTTCGTTTATAGCCATTAACGGGTGCACTGGCTGCCCAAGGGTGAAATCTGGAGTGAGGCTTGTAAGGGTCGCTGCCTTCAGGAGCACCCACCTTCCTGCTGTGTTTTTTTTACAATACAAAGGTAGGGAGGTGGTTAAATGCACTTACTGATAACTGACTCACCACCTCTGCTAGAATTCTATCCTAAGCACCCACTACTTTTTCTGTAAAATAATACAATCTAATGTTGCTCTTGAACCTTCCTGCTGCTAGTCTTAGCTCATGAGTGCTTGAGCTAAGATTCACATTAAAAAAATACTTCTTGAACCCTGTTCACACCCTTAATAAATGTAAAGGGGTTATAGACTTTGGTCAGTTCAGCTTCTCACAAGAGTTTCATACGGCATGTGAAATCATATTGGTATAGAAGAATTTAGCAATCAAATTCCACCTGATTCACAAGTTCTGTCTATTTCAAAGGAAGGGTAAGCTTATGTATTGTAGTATTTAGAGCTGTGAACTGGGAAAACATAATTTAAATACATATGTATTTTTCAGATTAGTTATGGAGCACTTGACTCTGTGCTTAACAATCAGACCAAATTTAAGTTACTTTACCATACAGTTCCCAATGAAATCTCCCAATTTTATGCTATCATTCAGCTGTTAACCCATTTTGGATGGACGTGGGTGGGAATCATTACATCAGATGACAACAGCAACCAACAAGCAAGCACAGAATTAAAAAAGGAGATGGAGAAACATGGAATTTGTGTGGACTTCCTAACATACCTTTTAGTAGATCCAGAGTCTAACAAAAACAATGCTTTAAAAGTTAGAAAAATGCTAGAAAACTCTTCTGTCAAAGTTATTATATCATACTGTACACTTGTTCTACTTCTTAGCTTTATTGAAAAATTTGCTTATAATATAACTGAGAAAGTTTGGATATCTGCAAAAGGAATGAATGGCCTTCCACATTACTTTTATCCTAAATTCTTTGAAAAAATTAATGGCTCCTTAGAAGTAACAGTCCGCAGTAGAGAACTTCCTGGGTTTAAGAACTTCTTGTATAAAGCTTCATGGATTAACATGCAAGACAACAGCTTTCTACAAATGTTTTGGATATTTGGCCTTGGTTGTTATGATCCTCGTGCAGAGTTTAATTCTTCAAATATGATTTGTGTAAATGATACAAAGTGGAAAAATGTTGTGTCTCAAGACAAAATGAGCACATACCGGTTTTCTTATAAAATTTACAATGCTATTTATTTCATTTCCAAAGCATTTCATCAGCTTCTCTATATACAATCATTTTCAACAATGACAGATAAAGTGAAATTTAAAGTGAGCAAATTAAGTGTTTTTAAATATAAAGTTAGTAATGGTGAGCACACCAAACAGGCTGAAGTTATACCCCAGCCACTTGCATTTATATACCCATCTTTTCAAATGAGAGTATGATCAACCTTAGGGGTTATTTTGTTGTGCATACTGTGCTCTAACTCCCAGGAGGCAGCATTAACCAATTTATATGAGCAATGCTGAAACCAATGACACTATACATACAGAGATTTATTCACAAAGCTAGCCGAAGGATCAGCCATAGCTCCGGCTGATCCTTTGGCTAGCTTCAGCTGCTGGAGCCCTTCAGTTCAGTGTATTCACTATAGCCCGTACAGCTCCTGAAGGCAGCCGCGCCGAAGGCTTATGCTTGGGCTCGACTGAGCCAAAATGATACCCGGAGCGGGGCGAATGCCTCGCAACTGACAGCTTAGCAGAGCCGGCCGCGACATCATGTCCGTCTCCACCCAGTTGTTATTCATTGGCTGGGACCTGCTAGAAGACTCTAGCAGGCCCCGGCCAATAGGAAATAGTTGGGCGGAGCTAGCTGTCACAACTAGCTCCATCCAATTTTTTTTTCTTTTTTTAAATATTTATTTTTCCTTTTTTTAAACGAATCTTTATATATTTTTTTAATTTAACATTTATTTACATTTTAAAACATTTTTTTAAACTTTTTTTCACTGATGTTCTATTCTCCTCGGTACAACAGGGGCATTCCACTATTCACACTCACTACCATTTGGCCCCTATGAGAATAGGGGCGAACGGCAGTGAGTAGCCCGACGGAGCTTCGGCTCAGCCGATCCAGATGTTGGATCGGCTGGGGGGACGTGTTCGAACTGCTTCTGCACTTCGGCTCAGCCGAACATGCAGAGCTTGGTCGGCTGAAAGCAGCTGTACAAGCCTGAAGTGAATAGCTGAACAGCGTTCGGCTCACTTCAATTCGGGTGGGTTATTCACTCGGGTGCCTACGGAAGCTTTGTGAATCACCCTCACAATGATGCTAACAACATACAATTCAAGCATTCCTAAAGTGTCTCTAAACCTAAGAACAAAATTGTAATAAATTGGCAATGCTTTGACCATCGTATGCTCTTCTGTGATGGTTGTTTCGTAAATTGTATATTCAAAATGTTCCTATGTCCCAACAACAGTCCATCTGAAAGAATCTTAAAACACATCTTTGATATAAATATCCTGTAAAATAATGCATTCTACTCCATTACACTGCACTCTGTACACTGTATTGTACAAGTTATACTTCGCATTTCTCCACTCTGTAACTGGGCACAATTTGGTAAGATGGTATCTGTTGCAGGAACCCTAATTGTAAAAGTAAATTAATATATTACTATTATTCACTTTAATAGTCAGTCAAATTTATTTTGTTTAGACTATTCACTCTAATAGTCTGTCATGCTTAACTTATCCCACTCCATATTACACAGTCTATAAGTGTGTTAATCATATAGATTGCTATACTTTAACATGTGTATGCATATATTTATGCACATATTCATTAATATATGTTTTGTCTTTTTTTTAAAGCTACACCACTATTTAAAAAATGTAATTATAAAAACATCTTCTGGTGAAGACATTTCATTTAGCGAGGGGCGATATATTGAAGAAAATTTTGATATTTTAAACTGGGTTGTTGATTCAGATATGGCAATGACAAGTATTACTGTCAGTAACTTGTTACCATTTGGACCTAAAATATTTTATCTAAATGATAGTATGATTATATGGAATCCAAAGTTTAATCGGGTGAAAAATTAAAAGCGACTTTGAGAAATCTTGACAGTCCCAAACATTTAATTATTTCAAAATGTGATATAAGTTATGTTAAGAAAGTTGGGTGCAGTGCTCCAACCAATTTTTTTTAGGTTTGGACAGAGTGGGGAAGGGTTATAACTGTTGGCTCCACTGAGAGCGTTGCCATGCCAGTCCCAGCCGCACCGGGCACTGCGGATTTTGGGACTGGCAGCGATGGCACCGGTGGAGGTACGGAGGGCGCACGCTCGCAGCTCCTGCAAGCTGGTCAAGAAAATGGTCTGAAGGTTTTAAATATATAATGCATGGACTTCATGCATGAGAAAAAAAAAATGGTTGGTAAGCTTTAAATATCTCATTTTCAGATGGCTAAAACATTTACAGTTTTTTTAATTTATTTTAAGTGTATGTGTTTGCTGTGCTGGTCAGAAGCAGGGTTGAGGTCACAAGCCAGAGTCAGAACACTAGAAGATCACAGGTGAAGAACAGGGTAAAGCTGAAGACCAAGCAGCAACCAGGTCATACTCAAACTGATTCTAATAAGCTATCTGGCACCAATGAGCAAAGCAATGCGTGTGCAAATGCAGGAATGTCCACAAAACACTTACATCTGCGTGCTGGGCTTCCGTTGTGAATATGTTTGTGTGCACTTCCACGCGCCCAGATGCCAGCATGCGTGCGACCCCCAGTAACAGCATGTTTGTCCCTAAGCCTGGGAACAGGGCCATGCACACGTGTACCTACTGGTCTTCTGGTGAATACCTTACAGTCTCTTTACAGGGAAAGAACTGTCTTTTCAGCTCTTTTGCAATCCTTCGGGATTCTGCTCAGGATCCTGGAACTGGGAGATTTCAAAGTGGTTTGGGAGAGATGAAATCTCCATTCCCGGGTCCATGGTTTTGCAGTGACCAGCACCCAATGATTGCACATCTGTGTACCTTATGGAAAGGTTGCTGGCTAATGATCAGAACTTCAGTTGGAAGACAGAAAATAACCCTTTCCTGGAGTCATGTGGACTCCATCTAGGAGTCAGAGTGGAGCCAGGTGTGTCTGTGCTGAAGGCACACACAAGACAACTGGGGAGGCTGAAAGAGGGCCACGGAGGGTCGGAGAGACATTGAGGCTAAGGACAGCTACCGTGAGTGCATGTCAGCACTAAGGGGTCTATTGACAAAGCTGCCGAGGGCAGCCGAGTGAATGACCGATCAGAAGTGAAGTGAGCCGAACACTGTTCGGCTATTCACTTCAGGCTGGTACGGCTGATATCAGCCGTACATCGGCTTGCTCCGTGTGGCTTCGGATCAGCCGAACATGCTTAGCATGTTCGGCTGACCTGAAGTGCAGAAGGAGTTCGACTCAGCCGATCCAACATCTGGATCGGCTGAGCCGAACCTCCGGCAGGCTTCACACTGCTGTTCGGGCTATTCTGAAAGATCCCGAACAGCAGTGAGAGAATAGCCGAATGCCGCCGAGCGGCATTTGGCTCGGCTGTTCTGCTCGGTCCCTCAGAGGCACCGAGCAGAACAGAAAAAGAGTGAAAAAAGTAGAAAAAAGTCAATAGAAAACGATTGTGCAGAGCTAGCAGTGACAGCTAGCTCCGCCCAATAGTTTCCTATTATCCGGCGGCTCTGCTGCTGTAAAAAAACAAAAACAAAAAAATTTAAAAAATCCCCCGGGCGCTCTGGGAGCCCCCCGCTCCCGCCCGCCAAGAAGAGAAACTCTGCTGTGTCATTTTTTTTTCTTTATTCTGACACTCAAAACAGCCAGGCACTGGAAGTGGAAGCTAGGAGGCTAAAACTGTGTTTATTTTGCAAGAAGTGCATGGATGTTATGTTGGAAACCCCTGTGAGGGAAACCAATGTGGATTTCGAACTTTCTTTTTGAATAAAAGTGGGCTAACAGTCCTCAAAAAGACGTTCATGCTAGTGGACTGCATCCTTAAAACGCTACCATTTGAAGCTAAATCTCACAGGTAGTTTAGTATTTTTTTTATCTAGTTTTTTTTTGTGTTTTAAATTCCATTTTCCTGTGTATATTTGATTTTGTTCCATACTGTCAATTCTGTACTGCTCACTTCCCCAAACGTTATCCAAAAAAACCCTTTTAAGCCTCATAAAAGCCTTCCCCACAAACAGATGATACGTCCATCTGGCCGTTCACAAACGGCCATGGACGTAAGGTAGTTAAATTAGATCGTCATTAGTTTAGTGATAGGAAATATACCATTTTAAAATTGTCACCAGAACAAGAGATCAGGATAATATCAAATGTGGACACCTGTTTATAAGACCCCTAAATGGGGAATTCCCCTCCTTTCATTTCCTATTGCATCTCTGAGCAGAGAGTGTAGGGAATTATCTTCATTGGGACACTGACAGAAAAAACACCTAACAGGGGTTTTAACCCTTCCACAGTCTACCCAACACAAGAAAAAAAAATCAGCCATACATCAACTTTACTTATGGAGCTATGCCCTATGAGGCATAGACCCTGGGCGTCACCAGGCCGGGTGTTACCCAGTGCACACATCATTATATATATAAATTACATAATTACGCACGTGTGTCATGACATCACCTGTACCTCACTGCCAGTGGCCATCTTGGTGATAGATGCCGGCAAAGAGAGGAGGGGACATTCATTCGGCGGATAAGGTATGCCATCGGGTCCCCTCCTTTCCCACATTCAGCTGTCAGGCTCTCAGTGCATTACTTTTCAGAAGGGGTGACACCAAAATGACTGTCAGCTATTTTGGTGTCACCCCCTCTGATGGTCCACCTGCTGAGTGAATGAAAGTGGTGGGCAAGGGAAAGTAAGGCTGGGGAGCAAAAAGCTAGATAATGTTGGATGTCCTCCAGCCAGGAAATGAGGTGGGCTCTATTTTCCTTGCTCTATGCTTCTAATGAAATCAGAGTAAGACATTTCAGTACAGGAGAGAAGCCTGTAGGACTGTGCATAACTGAAGATAAAGCTGGAGTTCAGCTTTAATATATTTATGAATTGTTTCTTTTTTTACCAGACTCCCCGTTCTGTGTGTAGTGACCCATGTTTATCAGGTTACAGGAAGTGCCTACAATCTGGGAGACTACCCTGCTGCTTTGACTGTGTACTGTGCAACGATGGGGAGATAACCAATAGTACAGGTATATTATAAGCAATAATAAAATAAGTAAATAAATACAATTTATTGTTGTGGGTTTTTATTTCTTTAAATCTATCTTTCTCCATAGGCATCAAGAAATACAAATTCACAATCTGCTTAGATTCTTCAGTTTATTCACCATCTATTGATTAGATAATCTTGGTTATTTTGTTCTTTGGGCAAGATTGACAACAGTTTTCAGTTTTGCCAGGATGACGTAACCCCAAGTCATTCCAAAAATGAACACCAAAGCTGGCCATACACTGTTCTATTTTTCTCATTCAACCTGCGGGCTGCTTGAAAAAAATAGAACAGATTGCTTTATCAACGCTACGAGTGAGTTGATAGAGGAATCCCCGCTATTATTTTTTGTATTCTGACAGCGGCCTCCAGCCACTGTCAGAATATCTGAAGAGAGCCCATTTTTTATTCAAAGATTTTCTGACTAGTTTCTTTAATCAGCTGTATGAAATTTGCATTATGTATGGCCAGCTTAAGCTGTGCATGTGCAGCTCGGAATACATTTAGAAGAAACATTGCTGGCAGGCAGTGTATATTTTTTGTAGAAGTGACATACTGTATATTGTCTCTTCTGCATTAAAAGTCCACCAACAATTTTCAATCTAAGGCTATAGTTCTGCTTTAAGGTGTGTAATCCAAGAGAGTAGTCAAAGTCCAGTCCGGGTCGAGGTAGGCAGCGATGGTTCAAAGGCGATAGACAGTCCACGGGTTCGGTAATCTGGAAGTGCAAACGAAGGGGGAAAACAGGTAACAACACGACCCAACAGAGAGGCTAGGTGTTCACACCATAAGGTGGAATAACTCAGCAACAAGCCAGAGCTCTGCCAGGTTTTTAAAGCCAGGGGATGTAAGACCACCCCCCAGTCACTGAGGCAACCAGGAGACTTCCCCCCCAGGAGCCACGCGCATGCGCAAATGCAACTCGGGCACCAGGAGTTCTACCAGGCCGGAGGGGAACCCGTGCCCTGCGCCTTGCCCGTTGTCCCCGTGAAGAGGTAACACCCCTTGCTTCCTGACGCAACCCCTGTCATTTTTGCTAAAAAGCTTATGCATGTAAATATAAATAAAAATCTGGGTGATAAGAAAAAAAATGCATACACTCATATAGTGTCATCAACAATAACTGTATATATAGTTATCAGAATACAGCCTTTTTATGATAGTGATCCATTAAAATTGTTGAATGAAAAGTTGTGCTTATACATAAATATTCAGAATCAAGTTAGAAGAGGTTCGCTGTAAACAACCTGCTTCAAGGAAAATGTATAGGATAATAAAAACTGAATTGTATGCTGGTATGTACCTCTAAAAATACAAAAAATATAACTTGTAATATTCTCCCTCTCCTCCTTCTCCTTCTCCTTTTCCTCCTTATCCTCCTCCATCTTTTCCTTATATTCACTTTAAAGAAGAACTCTGGACAGAATGAAACGTAACCCTTGCAGTGGGCCTACCCCCGCACTGCTAGAGTTAAGTGTTTGTTTTTGTTCCGGGTCTAAAATAACAAAGATATACTCACCTGGTCCTCGGTTCTGACTGGCTGCTAGACCGGTCATGGCAACCTCTCTCTCCCTCTACTCCGACGATGGATACAGTGTATTGGACATGATCAGGGTTTCCTAGACTGCTGGAGCGAAGGGGGGAAAAGTCAGAAGGGTCCATTCTAGCAGTCATATGGGACTGAGGTTTGAGGGAGTATATCTTTTACACCCAAGACCAAAACAAGCACTTTACACTTGCAGTGCGGGGGTAACCCTACTGCAAGGCTTAAGTTTTATTCTGCCTGGAATTTTCTTTAAGATTGCACTAGCTGTTAGAATTTTTCTTAATGGGTACAGGCACACTGCAATTCCACATCTTAGCCAGACAGGCAATACATCAAATTAAAGTTTATTATCTCCTTGCTTGTCTTGCACATTTAGATTTTTTTACATATTAAGTTATATGGGTCTACTTCCTAAATAAGTAGAGAATGTTCATGTTGCAAAGTGAATGCTAGCACAAAAGGTAAAATTATTTTACATTGAATACCCAATATTATGTAACAAAATAATAATAATAATACAAAAACAGGATTTCTGCAAGCATATGATTGGATGACTGCTGTTATCTCAGTTTCAACCTATCCAATAAACTTTTCAAAAGGAAAAATTCCCTTCTTCATTAATACATTAGCTTAATAGGTTAACCAACCTTTTCCATTCTCTTTTATCCAATGATACTCTTGGTTAAAGATAAAACAAGACGTTGGCTATAAACATTATGTGGTTAATTTACTAAGTACAAATCGGCTGCTCACTTTGCAAGGGAAGTTTGCAGGGCAAGTTTCCCTTAGCTAGGTGAATGTGGTTAAATTTCACATTGCAAAGACTACCCAATCACATGCAAGGAAAATTTTAAAAAAACCCTGTATTTTTGCTTGTACAGAATTGGGTGATGGAAGCCAGCAGACCCTCACCTCATTCACTAAACTAAGGGGAAAATATGCTTGCAAAGTGAACAGCCTATTTGCCTCTAGTAAAACAACCACCATAACTCAAATGATATAACAATTATACAATTAATTTGATAGAGAAGTACAAATTCAACAGAGAAAACCCTTATTTTGTTTCTTTTTTTTTAGCAATGGAAAAATGTGAAAACTGTCCGGATGATCAATGGCCTAATTTTTACCGAAATCAATGTATTAAGCGTCCATTACATTTCCTATCATATGAAGATCCGTTGGGAAAAACATTGACAATTGTGGCCTTTGTCTTCTCTGCAATTACTGCTATGGTGTTGTGGATCTTTGTAAAATATAGGAAAACCCCTTTGGTGAGAGCAAACAACTGCAAGCTGAGCTATGTCCTTCTAACATCTCTTTTCTGGGATTTTCTTCTCTCGTTCCTCTTTATTGGACATCCTGAAGAAATGACCTGTCTCATTAGACAAACAGCATTTGGATTTATTTTTTCTGTGGCGATTTCAGCTGTTCTTGGCAAATCAATTACAGTTATAATTGCATTCAATGCTACAAAGCCAGGTAGCAGGTTAAGAAAACTTTTGGGATCAAAAATATCAGTTATCTTGGTTTTTATTTGTTCGATGGGGGAACTGGTAATTTGTGTTTCCTGGCTAATATGTGCACCACCATTTGTTGAATATGATACTAAAACAATGGCAGGACATATTATTGTGCAATGTAATGAAGGCTCTATTGCTGCATTCTACTTTGCAGTCTCCTATATTGGTATCTTAGCTAGTTTTAGTTTTCTTATTGCCTTTCTATCTAGGAACCTTCCAGACACTTATAATGAGACTCAGTACATTACCTTTAGTATGCTTGTGTTCTGCAGTGTCTGGATCTCTTTCTTTCCAACCTATTTATGCACTAAAGGCAAGACTATGGTGGCTGTTGAGGTGTTTGCTATATTATCCTCTAATGGAGCATTACTATGCCTTATATTTTTTCCAAAATGTTACATTATACTGCTAAGGCCTGAACGTGATAGAAAAAGAAACTTTCCTTTAAAAGTTTTTACCATGTGAATTTCAATATAGTGTACTTCTGTGAATTAAATATAATGTTTAGTTTTGTATCTTTACCAGTCCATTGGAAAAAAAATATTTCTTGAAGTATCTATCTATCTATCTATCTATCTATCTATCTATCTATCTATCTATCTATCTATCTATCTATCTATCTATCTATCTATCTATCTATCTATCTATCCACAATTGATTAACTTGTATTTTTTTCTCTGTATCAAAAGAATTAAAGTAGATTTCCACTTTTAACTTTTTTCCCTTTTTTCCCATCTTTGGACCAGCCACTATACATGTGCGGTCGGTCCGCAGCCCCATTGTTCCCACCTGTTTGCATGCCCCTGGCCATGCAGAAGCCTCTGATCTTGCTGGCATTAGACAGTCGGTCTGATCAGCTCTGTGCCTTGTTATTACTGTGAATTTATATTGTATGACCTGGACCTGGGCAGTAGGTGCCAAACCCCTGTGAGATAAGTATAAAAAGAAAAGCTGGGGTTTTTTAGGCACCAAATGACAACTTCCAAGACGATGGACCATAAAAAATATATTTATTTGTATTAGGTTATTAAAAGTGGAAACATTTCATAAAAACAGCCTAATCGGATAACTCCCTGAGAGCTCACTCCATTACTGTTCTATCCCTTGTGAATGCATGCATAACATGATTAACTTGAATCACAATACATGATGATAAAACCATGATTGATGACCAAAAATAAAATGATATAGCATTTCAAAACATGATTAGGGAGAATAAATGTTAAACATGATCAAGGGTTTGGCAATGGAGGATGAGACAGTGGAGGAGCGCAATTTGTCTCGACGTTTTGCGCTTGACGGCACTTCTTCAAGAGGAGGAAGTTATCTACATGATTCGAAAAAGAATATACATAAAAAATCATAATCTAAAACAAAAAATCTTAACTCAGTACATAATGCATATTTTGGGTGAGCATGTAACCTACGAATAAAGTGAGTCGATGTGTGTGCGTCCATGCAGCCCCGTCCAGGCGCAGCACCTGAACCACACCCACCAGAGCAGACAAGGGGAGAGAGGTCGAGACCATGGGCCCCACTTTGGGCAGCGGAGGATGAAAGGTATGTGGTATCAAAAAAAACTTGAAAAAATAATAGATAAGGGGTAAAGTCAGAGCCTCGCGATAGCATCCAAAACCAGATGTCTAAGGGACTGTCACAAAGTGATCATACGTCCCATAAGGAAGGCATAGTTGGAAGGGTGCATGTACCATTAGATGAATGCAGACCTTTATCAGGTGGTTCCCCCGTCATAGACCGAGGAGTATCTGTCCTCCTTTCACCTCCAAGCCCCCAGCGTGCTGTTTGGCCGCCCCAGGCTACACACTGACACTGGAGGCTCACTTGGGCGTTATTATGGCATCTACCGTGATGACGTAATGACGTCATCACGTGACCGAGACTGACCCGCCCCCCACTAGGCATTACAGGAACAGTACTACCATGGCTGGAAACTAACCCTACATAGGTTTCAGCAGCTCCTATCAGTCATTTCTATAAGGCTGTGAGCCATATCTAACAGATGAATGGACAAAGGGAAATAAAAGAGGACACATACTGAGCCATCGAGGTATACTGAATACATCTGATGTTCATTAATTCATCAACTGCTATCTATTTATGAGATTCATAGAAACTCCTCTAAAAACTCCATATGGGTCATTTAACAATGCTCTATACAGGTGCGGGAAAAGTTTTCTCTTGGCCCTTTTTCTCTTTTAACATTTCCCACATCAGTTTTGTTAGGTATCACCGATAGAATTAAATATAACTCTTGCCATTTATCTGGACACTTCTGTATATAGATAATGTACTTTGTCCAATATATCGTCATCTGTTAGTTATTTTCTGTATTAATTTTCTGTATGTAAATATAAATACTTCCAATGATATACTGTATGTGAATATGTACTGTATGTGAATATAATTATTTCCAATGATGATCCCCATCCCCTCAGGAGGGCCTCATCATTTGGATGTCAGTATACCTCGATGGCTCAGTGTGTGTCCAGTTTTTTTGGGGTGGGGGGTGTTAACCATGTTCCCTGCGGGCAGTATTTAGGGTGCTGCCGCCTCCTATGAGTCGGCCGGCATCTACCTGTCCGAGGCCGCCATTTAACCACTCTTTACTCATCCAGCTCTGTGTGCCCATGGGTTATCTGCCCTCTTTTATTTCCCTTTGTCCATTCATCTGTTAGATATGGCTCACAGCATTATAGAAATGACTGATAGGAGCTGCTGCAACCTATGTAGGGTTAGTTTTCAGCCCGGGTAGTACTGTTCCTGTAATGCCTAGTGGGGGGCGGGTCCGTCTCGGTCATGTGAAGATGTCATTATGTCATTGCGGTAGATGCCGTTATAGCGCCCACGTAAGCCTAAAAATATCTTCTGAAAGTTCAAGGCATTCATTTATTCATCCATTCATAGTCTTGATCCAATTTTTTAAATATGCATTCAAGAACCTTAATTATTAACGTATTTGTGTATCACTCAGCTGTAGATCCTCAAATCATCTCTGAATTGGTGCTGACACTGTCCTTCCTTCTGGAGGGTGGCTACATTTGTTACCCATGGCCCTGTGTGTGTTATAAAGTAGCCACGGCTCTAAGCTCATTACTGGGATGGTCTACAATCTCATGTTTAGTTTACTAATTTGTATTGAGTTATTGTCTATCAAGGGAGCACGCTTGGAGTGGTGGCTACTTTACAACACACACAGGGACCATGGAGAACAAATTTAACCACCCTCCTGAAGGAAGCACAAATTCAGAGATGATTTGAGTATCTACAGCTGAGTGATACACAAATAAGATACATTTTTGTTAATAGTTAGGGTACTTGAATGCATTTTTAAGATTTAACTCCTGTGTTTAGTGTCACTTTAATTGAAACTATTTGTAAGGAAGTGTATGGAAAATCAATGTGCCATATTGGTGTGCATTGTAACACACTGCTTTGCCATAAAATGTATGCTTGTGTAGTGCCCTGTGCTATGTTGCTACTAGATTTACAGGTTTATTCACTAAAGGGTGACAAGTTTGGAGAAGGCAGGAGAAGTGAACAAGCTAGACCAAAATAGTTGATTTGGAAATATTCTCCATTTCAGCTCATTTTCCAGTTCAGCCATGTTTTTCATAGATTGTTCACTTCTTATGCCTTCTACAAACTCTTCACCCTTTAGTAAATAGACCTGTTAGTGTTATATCCAGACTGTAGTCAGTCTGGATGCTGATTATTCTGAGATCTGCAGGTTTCCCTAAGTCTGGAGGATTGATTGATTCAACCTGTTGCTAGGTTGGGGCCTCAGTATACAGTGTGGGAGGTTCAATCCTCAGATTATGAATATGAGTCTGACCCATCCCTGAGCAGGCTCACTCTGAGGTATGACTGGAGGAAGGTGATAAATATTTGGGAACACCTTCCAGATCTCTCTCTCCCCTGAGGCTTCTCCCTGGGATGAAGTATATTTGCTGTAAGATGCCTGGCCTAGGCCTCAGCACATGGCTGGTGCTGGGGGCCCAGAGGCCTAAGATGCTATTGAGAGGAAACCTGATGGAAGATGGGCTGGAGGAAGAATCCTTTTACAGAGGAGTGTGCAGAGAAGCTGGTGCGAGCTGCCTTCTGGACCCTGTAAGTGATCCTTCACCCTACACTAAGATATTACACAGAAAAGAAGAAGCCAATGGGTGACTGTATGTCCTGTGACTGTTCTCCCTCTGAGTCTTGGACTGTTTCTGGCTGTTCTCTGGTGCTACAATCTTTTTTGATTGCTTTTATAGGACTTTTTGCTACCTTTTACTACTGCTGTTGCTAATAGTGAAGACACTGTCCTCCGTTTTTGTTCCTCTGGTATCCTACAACCCTAACCCTCTGTTCTAGTTATTACGGAGCAATAAATACTAAAAAGACTCCACGACTCAAGCCTGTTCTATCCCAAATTGTTGGTGTTGCTGGAGGTAAGGAAAAGGGCTGGTGGCTGGCAAAACAGGTTATATAACTTAATTCATATCGACTTGCTCCTTCGGGGGTGAGTACTACACTTGCATAATTGTATTGCTACACACAACAACACAGTGCCCAAATGGCATTGCAGATCACTTTTGTGTACACTTTATGTACTTTTAATAAATACATGATTGGGGGGGGGGTCTTTTGCAAACTCTGGAAGGTGTAGTTGAAGAAAACTACAAAAAAAAAATGTAAAGTAGAAAAAATTGCAAAAATAGTCATGCTAGCTGAGGTTAAAAATGGAGCGCAGGGACTGGCAGCAAAAGGGTTATTAGAGTAGCTCCATGAGAAGTCCATTTTGCGGTTGGAATGCTAACTGTGCTCATTACATTCCATGGAGCAATCAGAGTGTAAAGGATTACAATAAAATACTAAAGCAAAGGATTTCCATGTACATAAATGTTTACTTAACAGTTTTTAAGTTTGGTATCCTTTGGCCCTCACAATAACTCACAATAACAAACAGGTTAAATGTTCGCAAATTCTAAAAAAAACATAATAAAAGAACATTGGGCACTGTTATGCTAATAACAGATCTAGACACCAAGAAATCTTATCCTGAGAATTTTAAGGTCCTTAAGTCAAAATATATATATATGTGCTCTGACATACTGTATAACTGTTCAGAAACACAGTTTCCTTTTTCAGGTAAGGTCTCTTACAAATAACTGAAATATCATAGTGATATACACACAAATATAGTGGACACCATTGAAGATATAAACAAATGTAACAGTTCTGCACATGTGAATGCATATACTTTAAAAACAAAATGCAAAGAGTGGAAACACCTCGATCCAGCACAATAAAACCTTTGCTTGGAGAGATAAAAGCATAAAAGCAAGTAAAACAATCATATTTTTCAGACTGCAAAGAGCCTATCAGTGTAACTGTCACACTCAGTCAGAAGGTGAGCTGACACTGTGTCCAGCGGAGCTCTGGAGATAGAACTTCAATCCTCCTCTGATTGATCCTTAAGGTGCCCATACACCTATCAATTTTTGCTCGGAAATCATTCACGAATGGTCTTTCAAATGATAATCAATCATTTGATGGGACACCAACGGTTTTAATTACTGTATTATTGGCCGAATTTCCTCAATCAGTCAGGCTGGAAAACGTTTTTAGAATCAAATAAAAATCAATGGAGGAGTGGCATTTTCGTATGAAAAAAATTGCAGCAAGAGCACTGCACATGTGCAAACGAAAATCTGTTCTATCAATCAACAAAATTCGGCTTACAAACTATTGCTAACAAACTTTTATCAAAATCGATATTAGCCTGTGCTATATGGGCTCTTTGAGCTAGAATTAAAAAAGGGTTCTTGGCAGGAATGAACATTTCCGATCGAAAATCTATTGGTGAATGGCCAGCTTTCGGCTGCCAGACCGAGATTGTGCCAAAAGTCAAAGCACTTTGTGTGTGTCTTAGTCAAGATGGAGACTCTGTCCAGTTCCTGTGGAGGTGTGTGGATGGTTTCCTAGGCAATGTGTTTTGGGGCACCTTTTATCAAGCCCGATAAACCCGATCCCCCTTTATTAAGCTTCACTAATTTTTAGGGGTCTATTCACTAAGCTGCCGAAGGATCTAGCCGTAGCTTCGGCTGATCCTTAGGCCCCAGGATTCATGTTACCTGGTTATCAGGGACGCCATCTGTCATTACACACTGAGAACCCGGCAGGGCCACTATGATATCACAGCGGCCTCTCCGGGTTCTCAGTGTGTAATGACAGATGGCGTCCCTGGTAACCAGGGACGCTGATCTGTTATTACTCTCCCATACACTCTGGGAGTCTAATACGGCCACCGGCCGCCCAGGAGAGAAACACTTTCTACTGGAAAGGTTTACTCTGCTCGATCAAGCAGAGTAAACCATTCCTTGCGATCTGTTTTTTTTTTCTGACATGGGGCCGCTGGCTGCCCTCAGTCAGAAAAAAAAGAAAAGCCAGCCTGCAATTCTCCATCAGGTCTCCTTCTTGTGATTGACAGCAGCAGAGGGCGGGCGCAATAGCTAGTTTGCTATTGGCTATTGCAAAGTGAAATAGCCAATAGGAATCTAGCTATGCATTCCTATAGTGTTTTTTTGTATTATTCTGACGGCAGCAGAACCGCCTGGCCAATAGAAAACAGTTGGGCGGAGCTAGCTGTCACTGCTAGCTCCGCCCAATCATTTTCTATTTTATTGTTTCTACTTTTTTAACTGTTTTTCTATTCTGCTCGGTACCACAGAGGTACCGGGTAGAATATTCACTCACTGCTGTTCGGCATCTACAGTATGAGAATAGGCCGAACAGCAGCAAATAGCCTGCTGGAGGTTCGGCTCAGCCGATCCAGATGTTGAATCGGATGAGTCGTACTCCTTCTGCACTTCAGGTCACCCGAACATGCTGAGCATGTTCGGCCGACCCGAAGCCAGTTGCAGCCACCCGATCTACGGCTGATTTTCGTTGGTGTACGGCTGAAATCAGCCGTACAAGCCTGAAGTGAATAGCCGAACAGCGTTCGGCTCACTTCACTTCAGGTCGGTTATTCACTCGGCTGCCTACGTCAGCTTTGTGAATAGACCCCTTAGTTTTAGCCCTAATGGGTTACAGCTATGGATAGAAAAATTAACGAGGGTAAGCTTTGGCTTAGGGTCGATGGTGAGTTTGACCAAAACTCTGGCTGATCAAGGTTTACTGTAAAGGTAAACTAAATGGAAGATTTGACCAGTTCACTCTTCTGAACCTCTGAATATGGCGATATTATTACTGCCACTAAATGAGGACTTTGCGTTCTACCCGCTTGCCAGCTTTTTTTCATCTGGAGGGCATATGGCCTAGTTTGTTTTAGGAGGGGAGCACATACTCACTGCACCCTCCTTTTCTGGCTATCCAGGCTGCATGCCTGTGTAAGGGGCTGGTATGCATTTTTAGGGGAACCCCATGCAAAAAAAACACACACACATGTGGGGGTCTTTAGGAGTTACTTACAAGAATATAAAAGCTTTTGAAATTATATTTATTTTTAAAGTTTCACAATGTGAATCCAATATCAATCACATTGTCCAGTAATGTAGATCTAACACAATGAATGATGCCACAATGATCTGACAATACTATAGCTGCTTCTCCCGCCACATACGAGAACTCTCTGGCCAGCTGCTGAATGTCAACATACTGGCCCAGTATCCTGGGTGATATCATTCATCAAATATGGAGAGCTATCATATGTAATGGGATTGTCGGCAGGACAGGATCATTGTTGGTCCCCATTCCTCCTCATTGGCTGCTAGGACTGCAACACTCCCAGCAACCAATTATGTCAGCTTTGTTCCCCGGCCAGCATTAAGGGAGGATCGTCTTCCATCCTCCCTTGCAGCTCAAAATCTACCCTGCCTTCTGGCTCCTCCCATCCCCGCCTCTCATTCCCTCCCAGCAACGCCTCCCCTGGAGCTACATAATTTATGTGACAGCAGCATTTCAAAGGGGCACTCTAGGGACAACCAGTGTAAGGGGATGGAGGGCACTCAGATGGAGCAATTACTTATTAGTTATCTTCATCACAGTGCCCCCTTAAATTAACTGCCCCAATCAGAGTGCCTCCTTTTATTAGTTGCTGCCATCTGAGTGACTGTAATATCTAAATTGCCTTGGCTTCCTGAAATAAGCTAACTTGCTATTCTCTGCTTCCAATGATGATAACGATACAATGGTTAAAAGAAGCAATGGTCTTATTTATTTATACACAAATCTAATCAAACATAATAAAAGATACAAACAGATACAATAAGACAATCAAGAGAATACTTTACACAGCAAGTCCGTCCTCTGGTTCCTATATCCTGGCTGGGCTCAAAGAGAAAGCAATATTGCCGCGCACAGACTTTTATACCCATTCATACACATACATCGACACCCCCTTTACCCAGAATTCCGCATGCCCCTTAAATGTCTTTCGGCCAATCGGCATGGTCCTTCATATTTGTCCACATGCACTGTAGTCCTCCAGCAGGGGGCACCATCGTACTGCAGATCATTCCTTGGCCTAGGTCAACACCTTGTCCTTTGATCTTTAGACAATGGCCAGTCAC
>NW_017308314.1:195174-201241 GCF_000935625.1 Nanorana parkeri | reverse complement strand
GACTTTTATACCCATTCATACACATACATCGACACCCCCTTTACCCAGAATTCCGCATGCCCCTTAAATGTCTTTCGGCCAATCGGCATGGTCCTTCATATTTGTCCACATGCACTGTAGTCCTCCAGCAGGGGGCACCATCGTACTGCAGATCATTCCTTGGCCTAGGTCAACACCTTGTCCTTTGATCTTTAGACAATGGCCAGTCACATTCATATGCAAAATCCGGATATCTTGAACATGTCTTCCCAATGTGCCTACACCCTTATCAACACCACAGGGTGCAATGCTTGATGTCTTGTCCCGATGAAGAAATGTCACCTTTCTCATCTCCCCTGCCATGCCTCAGGCATGAACAACACACAGTTGGTCTCTTTGATGAGCAATGCAATCAAGATTTGAAGTATCTGTTCGGCAGCTTTCGTACATGAAAATGTTGTACACTCCAACAGTGACCCCTTACATTAAATACAAAAATAAGGGGGTACTCTGATGGGGATAACTATTATTAATATCATATTGTCGGTCCCTATTAGCATGAACCTTTATGTTGATTTTCTCCCATCATGGTGTCCTTTATATTGGGTGCCTCCATCAGAGTGCACCCTTATTGGGTGTACCCATCAGAGTGCTCCTTTTTTAATGTAAGGGGACACTCTGATGGGGGGATCGAATGTAAAAAGGCACTTTGATGGCGGCAACTAATGTAAGGGGGCACTCTGATGGAGACACCTAATGTAAAAGGTTACTCTGATGGGGACACCTAATGTAAGGGGGTACTCTAATGGGGACACCTAATGTAAGGGGGCACTCTGATGCGGACAGTTAATGTAAGGGAGCTCTATGAAGGGGACGCCTCATCTAAGGGGGCGCTCTGATGAGGACAACTGATGTAAAGGGGCACACTGATGGGGACAATTGATGTAAGGGGGCACTCTTATGGGGACAATTGATGTAGGGGGGCACTCTGATGGAGAGAACTGGTGTAAGGAGCACTCTGATGGATGCTGTATAGTACTTTTTTTCAGTGAAGCCAGCCACAATGTGATACAACCGCATCGCACTTGGGACATTTCAATAAAGTTCTAACAAAAAATGTAGAAAAACGTGATCCGCCAGGATCAATGCATGTGCACTGTGTACACACCAGTATCTATGCATTGCAGTGTAAATGTGGGTGTGAATACAGCCTAAATGGTGGACCGTGGTGCAGGCACAGACTGGGGGACCGTCCAGACTGCGATTCGGACCACGGTTTGGACGAAAGTTTACTCACCGAACCTCCTTGAATTGTAATTCACCACCCCTGGTATAGAACATCCATTATCCATTCAGAGTTACAGCAACAGGCAGTTTAAGCTTGGAGTGTTATGGTAAAAGGTTTTCAGCTGACACACCTATCAAGTTCCAGCTATAAAAAAAGATAAAGTATTTGATCCGGATAAACACATTGCTTGTTAGCTGGAACAGATGGTGAGTCACTAATAATGAGGATTTGTTTGTGCAGCATATAATAGAAACAAGCTGAGGTTGTGAAAGACCAATTTCTACATTTAAGTCTGCTTTACAGGCAGATGTTTGGGGAAAAGGAACAATGATACTTGTCATTATTACTGAGCGTTGTTGTTCTGAGATTAAGACATCAAATTACATACCAATACTACAGTTATGGCTTTAAAAACAATCATTCTCAGTTGATACCAAGAGGTCTTGTCAATTTTTTCCTTTTATTATCTCTCTCTTTTATGTAAATACAGTGGTCCAAATGGCTTAAAAGTGCTAAAAAGATTGAAGCTGGGCCTAGTTTTTTAGAGTAAGAGCATTCATTATTATGTTCAGAATTCATTATTATTTACAGAATTTGTCCTCATTAGCTTGCTTCCAGGGTCAAGTAGATGTTAATCCTGCCGTACCAGCCTGAAGTGAATAGCCGAACAGTGTTCGGCTCACGTCACTTCAGATCGGTCATTCACTCAGCTGCCCTCGGCAGCTTCGTGAATAAACCCCTTAGTTTGCTAAAGTATCATATAACCAATTGCCATTTTTTAAATAAACTATTTAATTTCCACTTTTTCATCTTACTGCTGCAGATCTCTTGCAGTATTTTTGCAGCCACCTCCCGTCAACATGCATGCCCTTCAGCGATGGCTGCATGGTAATTCTTAGGGTGGGTTTTTTGATAGTGACAGTGGAGCTGAAAAAACAAAAAAAATCACAGGTACTCAATCATGCACTGTAGTATTGCTAACCCAATACAAAAATAATAAAAAACAGCATAAGAAACTAATTCATAACAGGTATTTCATGATACAGAGGTAGTCCCAAGCAACTAGATACTAATTCATTAATGAGGTCTAATAGGGGGGGTGAGCAGTTTGATGCAGCCAGCTCACAAAGAGAAGAGTGGGTGCTCGAAAAGTGGCAACCGGTAAAAACATAGAAAGCAAAGAGCAGCACGAAAGAGCTCACATAGTGCAGCATATCAAAAAAAGATGTATTCAAGTGTATTCAAGTGACAAAAGATAAAATTGCATTCACAAAAGGTGATAGTAGGCAAAGTGAAGCAATCAGTAATCTGGAGCGAAGAGAGCAGCTGCTGGGTCAAATCCAGCCCTGGACATGGGCAAAAAGGCAGCCTCCAGAAGTATTCAGGTGTATACTCTGATTCAAGGTGTCAGCACTAGGGATGGGCTCGATGTTCGAGTCGAGCATGAGTTTGACTTGAACAATGGCAGTTCGTGTGTTCGGCGGGCTATTCGCCCGCTGAGCACCCCACAAGGCCATGATCGGCCAAAGTCATGATTGCCCAGTACTCTGTAATAGCCATGAATAGGCAAAGTCATGATGACTTTGCCCAATCATGGCTCACCTGTCAGATGCTGTACAACTGTAAACAGTTGGGCGGAGCTTGCTAGCTATCACCGCTAGTTCCGCCCAATTGTTTATATGTTGTCGGCATCTGTCAAAATGCCATTCTGCAGCGGAAGTTTGTTCTCAAGCGGACGGGATGGTGGGTGTTTAAAAAAAAAAATCTATTTATTTTTTATTGTTTTATTTTTTATTTCATTGAGTCATCGTTGTTATGGACAACGCTGGACATCGTGACTTACCCTAAATTAAATCAGTGGATCCATATTTTTTTTGGGGGGGATGGGTTTCAATAAAATACTTTTTTTTCAAATAAAGGATTTTTTTCAAAAGTCTGGTCTTTTCATTTACAATTTATTTAAACCCTTTAGTGAATAGGTAGGGCTACAAGAACCCCTTACTCATTCACAAGGGAGGGTGCATCTGGGTGCCCCTTTATTAAAGGGGTACCCTGATGTGAATAAGCCCCCTGCCGGAACCCCCACAACACTTTTGCAGCGGGTTCTATACATTGTACAGATGTGCCACTTTAAAGGCAGTTTAAGGGGACCCCCAGGCACAATATTTAAAGGATTTTTACATTTTTATTGTTTCCCTTTAACCCTTTCGCTGCCATGCCCTCCGGAACATTTTTCAAATCAGCTGGCCAAGCCATTTTACCTCCGGCAGGCTACTCACTGCTGTTTGGCCTATTCTTATAGATGCCGAACAGCAGTGAGTGAATAGCCAAATGCCGCTGAGCGGCATTCGGCTCGGCTGTTCTGCTCGGTCCTTCAGAGCAGAACAGAAAAATACCAAAAAGTAAATAGAAAACGATTGTGCGGAGCTAGCAGTGACAGTTAGCTCCGCCCAACAGTTTTCTATTGTCCGGTGGTTCTGCTGCCGTCAAAAAAGGAGAGAAACACTGCTTTTTCTTTTTTTTTCTTTATTAGAAAATTCGAATAAAAAAAAGATCACGGCTGGCTCCGCCCAGCTGTCAGAAGCAGGCTGTCGACCGGCCAATGGCCGGCCGCTCCGCCAGCTTCGGCTTTCAGCGTGGCTCAGCCGAGCCGAGACATATGCAATCGGCTCGACCACGTTAGGGAGCTGTACGGGCTATTGTGAATAGCCCGTACAGCACCCCTTCGGTTCTACTGAACCGAAGGGGTCCTGGGGCCAATGCTAGCTGAAGGATCGGCCGAAGCTACGGCTAGATCTTTTGGCAGCTTCGTGAATAGGCCCCTAAGTTTTTACATGTTCTAAAGTTCGAATTTGAACTAAACAGGGGGGTGTTCGGTCCATCACTAGTCAGCAACTAAGTATGCGGATCATCTCCAGTGCCAGGCTTCGCCCTTAAATGATGTCACTAAGTACAGGTGCAGGAATGCATTTTGGGGAGCAGTTCCCCTTCATCAGCCTGCCTATAGGACTAGCTCTCAATCATAACTAGAATGCTCCAAGGCATGGTAAAGTGGAAGGATCAATCAAACCTACTAATATGAAGAAATACTTTTCTGGGCAATGTATACAGTTTTGTTTTATTTGTATCTATTACTGAGAAAAGTTTAAGAGTTTAATACTATTTTAACATGTTAACATTTTCAATGGATTTTAGTGACTGGGTTTATGTATACTTCAAAAAAGGATTACAGTCATTTTCATTTCAAAGCTGTACAACGTTCTTCTTTAGGAAACACCTAATTTGATGCCAGAACATGATTTTGTACTTAATTGGAACTTGAGTTATCCAATAAAACCGAAAACAATAATATATAGTGAGCATATTAATTACACAATAGAAACACATTCATCTACGTTAATAATTAGGAGGTACTTTTTTTGGATAAAATTCTGTGTACACTGTGTTTTTGTTTTTCTTTTGTAACAAAAATGTGAATACTTTGGAATGGTTTCGTCTCTTAGTGGTACATTTTAAAACTTGGATTTTCTTAAGTGGTATCCAAAGACAGAGTCTGACCTGTAAAAGTAAATAAAAGTAAGGGCTGAATAAAAGATCTGGATACACTATCACAACCCAAACCTTTTTAACCCCACCAAGTAATGGACAACATAAGATTTTTGGAAATATTCAGGTCGCAGCTATAAATACTTGTCCATTAGGTAAGGTACACAACATTGTCCCCCCCCAACAAACAATAGGACTGACGGGCAGGCTGCGCTGTACATTTAGTCCTTCTTGCCCAAAGCAGGACTAAATGTAGAAAACAACTACCTGCCCGCCACCCAGGAACTTAATGTCCTGGGCGGCAGGCTATAGTAATCCCTGCCACCTTGAGGCTGGGCCTCAGTTGCTTTGCGGGAAATCCGGCCCTAAACCAAACACACCTCAAGACCCCAAATTATGCAGTTTTTGTTTTGGCACTGTCAAAGTCCTGCATAATGCTGTGACAATCTTCCAAATACACTATTCTCTTATTTTATATAGTATAATTGAATAAAGCTGCATTCAACTCAACATTTTTGTATCATTTGTGACCACCCCAGTACGCCTTAATAAGGGAGAGTGGAAAGCTTATCTTCACTGGCACAAAGTTACTGGCCACTCTAATGGAAGTGTATTTAAATCCAAAAACACAAATGTTATATAGCGCAGCTTACCAATCCTCAAATGTGGTGGCTGCATTGGTTTTCTTTCTTTAGTCTTTTTTTTCTTTATTTTCACCTGGTGATCTGGCTAGGACACACTTTCTATCTTAGGGGGCTCCACTCTTTGGAGGAGCAGCTAGTGGAAAGAGTAGTGTTGGATGCACTAGCAAATTAAGATGGATTTTTTTTGCATTTGGGTTTAGATACACCTTAAGTACCTTTTTTCTTTCATATGTTTTTACATCTCACGATATACAGTATTATGAGACAACTGCTTGCATGCCTTAGAATAACTTGGTCTTAAGGACATCATAATACATTTTTTTTTACAAAATACATTGTCGTCATCATATACAAGTATGTGCATTCCTAGCTAAAACAACTTTATGTATTTATAAAGGAATTAAATTCTGATCATGCATAGATGCTAATAGGCTAATATGCAGGCTAGTTCTGGTGACATGACGTTCCAATAAACGAACACTTTGGATTTCAATACTACTGGTGTGGTGGTGACATCCATTCATTTTGTGCTATTTGGCAGCGCCATCCACAGTCACTGCAAGCACCCCCCCCCCCCCCCCCGTTTTGGGGGGTTCCCGTGAGGGGGGGC
>NW_017308314.1:139441-194819 GCF_000935625.1 Nanorana parkeri | reverse complement strand
CCCCCCCCCCCCCCCATCTGATTTGGGGCTTTCCGGTAAGGAGTGCGACAAGGCAACTTTACGTTTGTTACACTGAAATTGGGATATAATGTGTCCTATGAATACCACCAATACTATATTTTAATAGAATTATTATATCAATTCCTGTTCATATAACAAACTTTTCTGTCCTTAATTTGTAATTTGTGAGTTGATGAAATACAGCCTGATTCACTTGTATTAGTTTGATCATCAGACATTTATTGGTAAAAATATATTTTCAAAATACAAAACCATTATATTGTTGATCCTCATTTAATAGATTTTAGTTGATCAAAAATCTATTTAGATCAGTGTGCACTTTATCTAATTTCTATCCATGATGCTTTAAGTATAACTAGACTTTTAGTACAGTTATATCTTAAAATACCGCACAGCTGCCACTTTTTCTAGGCTCCTTATTCTGTGCATGCCACAATATGTATCAAACTATTGTCTTATTGGTGGACTACCTTTCCATAAGAGTGAATGTGGTGCAAATGTACAGAAAAAGTGGAGTCGCTTATCTCTCAGAAGTGAGGATAGATAAATGTGAGACTTGGCAAGAGAGAGGGGGAGGGGATTTAAATGATAACCATAATTAAAAGTAAATAAATTCTTAAAAATTGAACCAATAGGGATAGACACCACACCCCTAATTTGAAATATATAAGAACAAAGAGGAAACATAGGTCTTTTAAATAGCCCCTGAGAGTAAGGGTCCAGTCACTTCTGTGAGCATGAAGAAGGTTTTGAGTTGTCACTATCTGTAATTTTCATTATGATGCCTGTCATGGAGTTTATTGTACTTAGATTAATCTTCGATATAATATTTTAGATTACCTCCAACCTTCCTGATGAAGCACATACAGTTGCGAAACGCATCGAAGATTGGGCCCACAGTGGATTACACAACAAATATATGTTTAAGGACTAATAAGGAGTATGATATATGCATATAATGTATACACATATGTGGGTACCATAAGGAGGTAGTTTGGTTCTAATGTGCCATTGTATCATGCTGATGACATTGTGAATGTAACCAAGTTCCAAAATCATGGTGATTTTAATGAAATAAAATGTATATATTTTTTTATACAAGATTACGTGTGTCTGATGGACATGTTATATGGTTTGGACACTTTAAAAGCCCCATATTTAAAAGTAAGAACAGCTAACATTTCATTGGACTACCTTTCCATAGCCATGAATGTGGCCCAAAGATGAGAAAAAGGAGAGCTGGAGACCTCTCCGAAATGGGTACAGATAAGAGTAAAACCTGAGAACAGAAAGGAGACTTTTAAAAGATAAATGCACAGTACAGCTAAAATGTTATTGCTCTAGTTTTTATCAATCAGGTCACTGTGTCCAAAACTTGAAAATATTAATTACCAACAATACAAACATTGCCATGTCTATAGGATAGCTGTAATATAAATGTCCATTGCTTAGATTGTCATTCAAATGGTGGCACCTTCTTTTACCTATGTTCCTTTGGGTTGATCCTGAAGTTTCCTATGACATATATGCCCCCTCCGGAAAACCAGCATCTAAGCAAAACACTGCTTTCTCCAAAATGATCACTGGAGTCCATATTAGTGGTATCTCAGAACTGCATTTAAAGAGAACCTGAAATACGGAAACTGTCCCCAAAAAGTACTGTGACTCTTTGTGGATGAGACTATTGGGGAATATCCAAGCAGCAGTAGAAGCAGTGCAGAAAACACAGATCCACAGAATGGATAAAGTAGAGCCAGGAAATCCTTGCATTGAAAGTACTTAGGTATGGTTTTCTCTTCAGCAAGAACAGTCAGCAGAACAGTAGTAATGTAATTAACTTTCAGTTCAAATTTAAATTATCTCATCTCACAATGCAGCTGTGTACAAGTGTCAAGCAACAGGAAATGCATTGTTGTATTTTAGGGGAATGTTTGGGCACAATTAACATTTCCAGATGTTCCTATATCTGAACAAAGTCTCACTTTTTGAGTTCAGATCAACTTTAAATTACTTTTCTCACTTTTGAGGTTGGTAACCTCAAGACAATGCATCATGTACGTCTACTCCCTGTTATATATTTTTTATCATTCATTTCTGGTTGCAATAAAATAATGTAACATTTAGGAAAGAAGATACAAACAAGAATTCCTGCAGAGGAAGATATGATGGCAAAAATTTCAACTGCCACCATGTATTTTCCTTTGGTGCTAAGATAAGCAGGTATAAATGTAATCCAAACACTAGCAAACACTAGCATACTAAATGTGATAAACTTAGTTTCATTAAAGGTGTCAGGGAGATTCCTGGCCAGGAAGGCAACAATGAGGCTAATGAAAGCTAAGAGTCCCATATATCCCAAAACACATGAAAACAATATTTTAGATCCTTCATTGCATTCTATAATGATTGTTCCAATCTCTGCAATCATGTTAAATTCGTCAAAGGGAGCAGAACTACTTAGCCATATTAGGCAAATTACAATCTGGATCAAAGAACAGCAAGGAATAATGTATATTGGAATTCTCAGTCTCAATAGCTTTCTCATTTTAGTGTTTGCTGGATTTGTTGCTCTGAACAACATGATGACATTGATAGTCTTCGCTAGTATTATAGAAAGACAAATTGAGAAAATTATGCCAAAAACTATTTGGCGTAACATGCAGGTCAACATGCTGGGGCGCCCAATGAATACTAAAGAGCATAAAAAGCAAAACATAAGGGAAACAAGAAGAAGATAACTGAGCTCCCGATTGTTGGCTTTAACAATGGGTGTTTTGTGCTTAACGAGAAATAGGCAAAGTACAGAAAAGGTAAGAAGACAACATATAATTGAGATAGAGGCTAGGGAAGAGCCGAGTATCTCATCATAAGCTAGAAATTGGATGGGTTTTGGAACACATTTTTCTTTCAATGTATTTGGCCATTGATCTTCTGGACACTTGAGACATTCAGTAGTATCTGTAGAATAAACATAAGAAGACTGTTGGTATTTTAACATATACAGGGTTATTCACAAAAGGGTGAAGGGTTTGGAGAAGGCAGGAGAATTGAACAATCTAGGCCAAAATAGCTGATTTGGAAAAATTCTCTAGTTCAGTTCCCTTTCCAAATCAGCTATGTTGTCCTAGATTGTTCACCATAGTGTGCTGATCAGAAGGTGCAATTTAAGTCAGAGTAAGTTGACTTTAAAAAAAATGCATATATTATATAAGTTATAAAAAAATGGTAACCATCTTCATCTGCATGGAGCTTTATTTACTATAGGTTGTTTACTTGCAAGAGAAATTTAACGTAGCTTAGTGAATGAGGTAAAGTTGTGTTGACTTCAATCATCTAATAATAATAATAATAGCAAAAATCCTATTTTTTTAATTTTCCTTGCATGTGATTGGCTATTTTTTTCAAAGTGTTTTTTAACCACATTAATTTAGCTAAGTGAACATTCCCTTGCAATGTGAATGTTCATTTTGAAAAGTAAAGATGCTTTACTCCTTAAACTTCATACTTAACACATAAACTTCATAGAGTTGGATTATTGTAATACCATTCGGATTGAGGATTTCTCCTTCAGAGCATGGAACACAATCAAAACAACAGATCTTTTGTCCTTGACGATTGGCTCTTCTAAATCCTTTTGGGCATGGATTACTGCAGACAGAAATAGGGGGCTAATAGAGGTAGAAGGAGAATAAGAATGAGTTAGAAAACATAAAAAAATAATATGTAGCAAGAAAATGCAGTTAAGGAATTAAAGGAAAAAGTCATGTGACTGATAACTGATATGTAGTCATTTAAATGGAAAGAAAGGAAATTATATATTTTTTCATTAAATTATATTAAGGTAATTCTAAAGTGTTATGTTTTTGTAAAAGCTGATAGGGCCAATTCACAAGGCTAACACCCAGATAAGAATCTTTAAACAATGGACAGTTATATACAAAAGATTTTAAAAAACGCTTAAGGGTGGCTAAAATAAATCCTTGAGTTAATACTTTGAAGCCGCTGTCACCTTTTGTGAGGTGGCTACTAAAAATGTAGTGATTGCTAGAGCTGTAGTCAATCAGGCTGAATTATAGTTGGCATTTATCTGGTTAATCCCAGGTGTTCTGGCATTGATTGTACCTACCTGGTTGGAGTGTGACTCTGCTGCAGTGTGCGACAGCCAATGAGGGACACTGTAACTATGTGTGCTTTTCACCAGCCAATCACTGGGGCTCTCTCAACCAGTGTTGCATGCTGGGACAGAGCATATATACTGGAGGAAATTGCCATGTGCTCTGTCTAGTCCGGCTCCAGCTGTGGATAAGTTCAGTTTTGGGTGTGGTCCAACCTATCCCCAGGCTAGACCTGGGGCCTAGGGGTGGGGATACTTGAGTGTGGGAAGTGTTTCTCTAGGCCTCAAGCCTGGAGGAGGCTTTTCCTTCTGGTTGAGGAGGAGAACTGGCTGGCTGCTGGAGGTGCTTGGAACATAGTGGACCTCAGGAGCAAGTCTGGTGTCTCTCCTACGGAAGATTTGTGTCCATACCTGCTCATCTGATGCTCAAATATCTATTAAACTGTGCTACCAATGGATCTACAGTGATTTAGAAAAAAAGGGACTGGTGAGTCTGGAGTTTGTGTCTGTACTGTCCTGGATGTCTAGGATCCCTATACCCTCTCTCCCAGAGTGAGAATGTTAATAAAGTTCTTCAGCATCTTGCTTTTGGCCTGAATGTCAGCTCTGTGGGCACTAGAAGAGGGCGGTTAATACTAATGGGGCAACTGGTTACTAAAATCCTTAGACAAACTAGTGATGACCCGGATTATTCTGGCAGCTACTTCGGGGGTGAGCGCTACAACTTTATGAAATAAGTCTTGTATTGCAAATTTGTATAATTATTTAACAAAAGAATAGCTATCTTGATTAGTCAGCAAATGCATTTGTTTTATAGACTAAGCATATAAAATAGTACAGCCTCTGTGGCAGGGGTTACATTTAATAATGTTTTTAGTTTAATACTCATCACTGTTTAGACTTTCCTTTTTCTTTCTTTTTTCTTTCTTTTCCTATTTCCTCCCATTTCATTTGCTGGCCAGCACAACTTCCTTTTTCTATTCATTTCTTATGTCTTTCTTCCCAAAGTACAGGGTAATTAAGTTAACATTTAAAAGGTTTTGATGTTTTTTTCTAGCACTAAAATGGTTCACACCTGCTCAGGTGGCTGATTGTTAAGCAAAGCATGACAAAATCTGGAGCAGCTGTGCATGGCAACCAATCAGCTTCTCACTTTCATTTTCAAATCTTAAGTAAACAAACCGAAAAGAGAAGCTGATTGGTTGCCCTTGGCAACTACTTCAGATTTTGTCTGCTGGATTTTTGATGAATTCCCCTCTATGTATATTGTGTTGCATTTTGTTATGAATTAAAGTGTATGTTTTATTGTGTATGTTTAATTAAAAAAGCCTTGTCTATAAAAACGTCTTCCAAATTGTGGAAAGCCTAAGGGCTTGTCTTCACTAGCAGCAAACAGGGTTTCTGGTGTTTTTCTACCCCTGATACACTTCCTGCAACCATGATAATGTTGGTAAATGGCTGAGTACAGAGAGAAGTAGAAGCACTGCAGTGTGTAAAAAAAGTGCACTTAATTTTGGGGTATGCAAATCTTGCAATGCAGAAAAATGTGTATGCAAAACAAAACCTGAATGCTTACATGATTGTGTCCATTCCACATAATTTTGCTTTCATCAGTTTGCAGTTTACTGCCTTCTGGAGCACCTCCATCAAATCTGCCAATATGGATATACTGATTGCTACCGTTGGGATAAAGCTGCCAATTAAGAATATCTAGGGAAATAGGGATATCTCCATTCTTATCAAAGAATATTTGTTCGCCTGCAGTATTTTTGAAATTTACTTTTTTAACATAATGAAGCAGCTGTAAGAAATAAAAGTGAATATTCATTTTTTTATGACAGTAAGTTAAAGTAGACATTAGATTTAAAGAAGATAGATCTAAACCCAAATGCTAACATACCATACAAGCTTCACAAGTTGTGTTCTATCTTTCTAAATCTACAGCTTTCATTAAAGTGACACTAAACTCAGGAAGTTAAATCTTAAAACTGCATTCAAGTACCTTAACTATTAACAAAAATGGAGCTTATTTGTGTATTATTGAGCTGTAGATCCTTAAATCATCTTGGAATTGATGCTGGCACTGTCCTTCCTTCTGAAGGGTGGCTACTTTTGTACACCACGGTCCCGGTGTGTGTTCTAAAGTATCCACTGCTCCAAGCTCACTGGTGGTCCATGTCTCCCACCTTCTTTCCATTTTACCACTGAAGCCTCCATTAGTCTCTTCACACTGACAGGGGCATATTAAAATTTCAAGTGGTGCCTGACTTTAGAGCTATTTTAACATGTTGAAGCAGGTAAATGTGTGGAAGCAAAATCCATAAGGGACTTAATTTAGAGGTATTAAGATTACTATTAAGATCTTCTACTGCATATGAGGTATGAAAGTTGAAGTGCACTTCTGTAGTTAAATTTGAGAAAACAACACTATCAGAGCTATTCACTAATGGGTGAAGAGTTTGGAGAAGGCAGGAGAAGTGAACAATGTAAAAAATGGAAAGTTCAAACCAGGGTGCAAAACTAGTGGAGTAGATGATTTAAAACATGAGTGCTGGTAATTGTACTAAAATCGGAATAAACAATTGTATAAATAAAAATGTTAATAAAATGCACTCACTTACATTTGTATGGGAGAGGGCCGTGGGAAGGGTAGCCTCACAGGAGGATCGGGTGGTCCAGGATCAGGGGCTGGAGAAATCTCAGACGGTGCCGACTGTTGTTGGAGAGTAAAGAACTGAGAGCTATACGAGTCAGGGGTAGAGAAGGGACTCGTGAGACACCAGGGAGCGACGTGTTTCGAGGAAGCCTCTTTCAGACACCGCTGGAGCTTGAGGCTTCCTCGAAACGCGTCGCTCCCCGGTGCAATTGTTATACAATTGTTTATTCCGATTTTAGTACAATTACCAGCACTCATGTTTTAAATCACCTACTCCACAAGTTTTGCGCCCTGGTTTGAACTTTCCATTTTTTAGCAAGCACAGGTCCTCCTACTGTTTTTCAGGGCAGCATACTGTTCACACCGAGCCCCCCTTCCGAGAGCGCTGTTTGTTCACTTGTATCGAAGTGAACAATGTAGGACAACATAGCTGAACTGGAGAGTGAGCTGAATTGAAGAATGTTTCCAAATCAGCTATTTTGGCCTAGATTGTTCACTACTCCTGCCTTCTCCAAACTCTTCACCCTTTAGTGAATAGCCCTGTATATGTAGCTATGTGTCCCTATTTAAACAGAATACCTAAAAAAAATCCTAAACAAAATACTTTAAAACATAATGCTTATTTAAAGTTGTAGCTCACGAAAAGAAAAGGTCAACTTTACTTCTAAAAACTTTGAAGTCACTTGGTGTCCTCGCTCATCCAGTGGTTCTGCAATCATTTTCTTAAAGCCAATTTCGACCCTTGCAGAGGTATTTAAAAAAAAAAAAAACGTATGCCAGCAATGTACACCAAGTGTACATAAAGCAGGCATATGCAGTTGCTGTGTATAAACACAAACATCATTTTTTTGTTAACTTTCCACTTCATCTCCTAATGTAAAAATGTCTGCCTGTGTTTTGTATGCTCCTTCTCACCTCTCCCATTCATTAGTATTCAGAGTGGCAGCCCCCATTGTGCCCCAGACATTGTATTGAATAACAGGGAGGGGGAGAGCTGTTTAAGGCTAAAGTGGAAGTTCATTAAAAAAACAGGAAAGCCTAAAATGTGAGTCATGAAAATGTGCACATGTATACATCACTGCACCTCTTCATTACTACAATAAATGCAAAACACTTACAAAGGTGGAAATGGACTTTAAGCTGGCTGATCACTGTGTACTCTATGTTATGGAAATTCGCTTGGTTCAACGCACAAATCCATGTCGCACTAAAGTGCACCAAAGTATGCCGCCAAACACAAAGAATTTCCCGCGTGCTTAAAAGCACAGTTGTATTAAGCTCTTTTCTGCAAGGACTGGAGGTACCTCTGTAGAGTCATGTAGAGTCAGGACACGGTGATGTTTTCATGCTGTTCGTTCTGTGGTTCGGTTCTTAGCACGCTTCTGTCTCTTACTACACAGCTTTTATTTTCTCACACAGGAAGTGATGTCAGACAGGAAGTGATACAAACAGGAAGTGATGTCTCAAACAGGAAGTGCTGTCTTAAACAGGAAACTAGGAAGTGATGTCAACAACCAACATCACTTCCTCAATACATCAACATATCATAGCCAGCCAACAAAGCACATGTACACAAAAGAAAAGGGAGTGTATGTCTGTATCATAGTAGAAGCGGTGTGCATAGCCCATAGACCCGTGTGCACAGCCGCATGTTTTTCCTAGCCACCATCTTTCCAGGTCCACAAACACAATCTCCCATTACCACTGGAGCAAACCTTATCCAGCACTGCACAGTGAGCAATGCCCAATAACGTTACTATGATTCCTATGAATGGAAGCTTATCTGCAGGGACAATGCCATACTATCTCCAGCGCGCTGATCAGACGCATCAGAAATACGAACGCACGTTCCTTTCATAAAGGCAGATATGTATCTTTAATAATACTATGTCCTCAAAGCAAGTTGTATACACGTCAAACCAATAAATCCATGTTTTGCTCAGGGGCCCTAGCTTGGCGTCCACACACTCGCTAAGAAAACACTGCTCCGCCACGCATAAGATATCTACTCCGATGGTTAAACCCCGGTGCCTATTTAAATCCGGGTCACGCGCCAATCGAGCATGGCCCAGAAATCCAGACACCGAGAGACATGATGACAATATTACAATATACTAAAAACACATCCTAGTAAAATTTCCACAACATCTGCATGCATGGCTTTTCCCAATATGGGGCCAATGTAGAGGTCAGCTTCCCCACAAGCTCAATAAATTGAGTACAGAGCCACCATAGGCCGCCATAGGTGAAGCAGTAGGATGAATAGGAGGGATGAGAAAAGCAAAAAGAGGGGTGAATGAAAAAAAATGAAGTAAAATTATTCTTTCAAGTCAGTCAGCCAGTAACCAGTAAAAAACAGTTTATCCCTAAATATATAAAACTCTCACAAAGATTTTAAAAGGTATAATGGCTATATTTATTGTTTTATTCATATTGCTCTATTTTACATATTCAGTTTCTTTGATGCAGCCCCACAAAGGTTCCAGATTCTTTTAGTATCACCATGCTCCATGGAAGTTCCAACAGAAATTATGACTTTGTGAAAGTCTTTGTTTAATTTCTCACTGCACATGCTTGGTGATAGGTCACCCAGGCACTAAATTCGATAAAGCTTGGGTGAAAGAAGAGACAGCTTTCTTTATACTACATAAATTGGGGTATTTCAGGGAGCTTAAGTGCCACTGATTGATTTTGCTAACAAAGCAGAAACAGTCTGGCACTCTATGGTGACTACTATTCAATATTTAGCTTGCTTTTTTTCCAAAGGCTTACTTTAATCCATCCAAGGCCATAGCTAAATATATGAGAAACATGTCACTTTATTTAAGTTTTATTTTCTCCTTGCTTGACGTAATGAGGTAGATTTACTAAAGTAGTAAAGCATGTTCACTTTGCAATGAGATTTCAACTTTAAAAGGGAATTCTGACTTAGTTTAGTGAAAATGTTGAAAAATCACTTTGCGAAGGATATCCAATCACATGCAAGGACATTTTTAAAAAAAGCAGGAGATTTGCTTGGGCATGATTGGATAATTGAAGTCAGCACTGCCAACCCACATTCACTAAGACAAGTGAACTTTTCCTTGCAAAGTAAAACTGAGAATTTCTCAGTGAATGAGGTGAAGCTCTAATGACTTCCATCATCATGGAACTCCATGCAAGCAAAAATTCTGTATTTCCATTGTCTTTGCACGTGTTTAGGTATCCATTGCAAAGTGAATTTTCACCACATTCCCTAATCTAAGGGAAATATTCCTTAGATGAGCAGCATATTTGCCTTAAGTAAATCAACCCCACTGATGATACCAGAAACAAGACTAGCAGATTGTATTCTACCATTAATTTTAAACAACTTATACTGTACCTGCCAAGGTTTATGTGAAAAAATATTAGCACAGGATCCATTCACAAAGGGTCCCTGTCCTTCTATGCAGGAATGCATTTCATGAAGAGCATGAGCAATGGCAAATACTGCATTATGAGTTTTGTATGTGTATCTAAAGTTGTAAACGTCATATATATTGGGATCAATGCTGTCTAATCTCTCTTTCCCTGTGCACCAATGTCTAACATCTTCAGATGTGTTTGAAAATGTATTATTATAAGGATAGGATGGAGGCCAAACACAACCAAAAGCCTTCTTCCAGAATGTTTTAATGAAGATATCATCTGGATATTTGGTCGGGTTTATGCTTTGAAGAAATTCCTTAAACCCTGGGATTTTTCCACGCGGTGGCGCCACACCTAGACTGCCATTTAAAGTTGTTAAGATGTCTGGGTGAGGAAAGTCTGACGTTATTGACCAACTTCCACAACCAAGCCACACTTTATCTGTAACATTGTGCAATGAAGCTTCCTCCATTAGGGAAATTAGGTTTTCCATGGTCGAATATATAACAACTACAGTGGCTGTTGACTTCTTCATGACATCAATGATTCGGTTCACTGATTCTATGGAGTTGTAGACAGGTAGAATTTCTAGGAATGCAATGCATCCTCCATTATGTTCTATCTCCTTGATGAGGAGTTGAGAGCCTGATCTTCCTAATTCATTATCTGTAGTTATGACTCCAACCCAAGTCCAGTTAAAGTAATTCACAAGGTTAGCCATTTCAAGAACTTCATAATTATCATTGGAAATTGTTCTTAGAAAAGATGGGAACTGCACCTTGTCACTCAGGCTTGGGTGTGCTGAAGCATAGCTTATCTATGTAGAGTGGTAGAAGTTAATATAATATGAATACATACAAAATAACATAAAGGGGTTGATTTACTAACCTTATAAACACACCACGAACATGTATACACCTCTGTAGTGTGTTCCCTCCCAGCATGATCTATGGGTGGAATCTAAACACCTTTGTAGTGTGTACACACCCAGCAGGTGTGTTGTGCAAAGCCAAGCATGAATTGCAAGGTGATGTTGTGTAAATTAGCTCTATGTTGTGTTGCTTGCGTTGATGAATGCAGGAATGTAAATGCATGAGCTAACCATTTTTGTCTAAACTGTGAAGCAGCATTATATATGCATCATGTGCATGATTTTTCCATATATGGCATTAGTGGAAATATGCTTTTAGAGACTTTTTGGTTGATAAATAAGTTTTGCTGTGTGAAAATCACACGCACCTGGTGCGTGCGTGTGTTTAGGTTAGTAAATCACCCCCAAAGCTTCAGAAACAACACCAAGTTTTTGTTTAATTCTTGTACTCAACAGTATTCAACAGCTGAGATATGCACAGCTCCGGCTCAGTATTGGGTAAGATACAAAAAGTTGCAATGATTTAACGAGCAATGTTGCTATTGCACTACTAATACATGCTGTGAATAAAGATTAATGCAAGCTTTAGAATAAACAAAGCAATAGTTGCTAGTCCTCTGTGATGATCTTTTTGGAGTTTGTTGATGTGCCCTGAATGTGCCCTAAGGATCTGGATTGCAGCATGAGGCATTCAAATAGATTGAAAGTACGAAATATTGCCTTCATACAGGCAGATATGGGTATCCTTCTGAGAAGGGTAATCCCCCCCCCCCCAACACAGATGTACTCAAAATGTAAGGTATTTTGTTTGAAGGGGTAAAAGGGTTGCCATTTTTAGGGTCAATATTCAGAACAATTATATAGCTAGACAATTGTTTTCTATTCTGACACCCAGGGCACCAAACAGGAGACTAGGGGCATGTTTCTGGGTGCCTGAGCCTATGAACATCCATGCAATAAGAGACATGTAATTGTATTGTTACATTGCAAGTCCTGTTTGTGCTACTTTAATAGTATATCTACAGCCCATATTTTTAATTTGTATTGGATATAGTAGGGAATGGTTATTAGTGTTGTATGCATCCTATTGGGAAGATTTCCTCAATTTCTGTCCTAATGATACAACAGGCAGTGAGAGGAAATCCCCTTTTAAACAGTTTTCCCAAGTAGACCCCATTCAGTTTTGCCAATTTCTCCTCACCTCCTGTTTTATAGATTTTCCATCACTTTCTGTTTCAGTAAAAATAGTCACCAGAACATATAGGGTGGTATTAGAAATTATATAATGCCATACAATAGGTCTAACCAGCTAGAAAAGTAATACAACTTTCCTACAGATACAATTTAAGTTTTAAATTAGATAAGATCAAATCAACCCACAAAGCTCAAGATTTGACACTGATTGGATTGATGACCCTATGCCATATAAAAGTCTGACATCAAGGTAGTATATGATATAGGCAAATATTGTTACTCCACATTAATTAAGGAAGCAGGTAGGATTGATTGTGGTAGAGCAAATGTTAAGTTATTCTTTGATTTCTGTTTGTAATGTTTATTTATGGACTTACCTGGGGATACCTATATAGACCAAGGATCCTGGCTATAGGTATGGAGGCCTTAGAAGGCATGTCACCAATTATAGCACAAGGAATGCTCTCTCTGTGACAGTTAAAATTTGGCACCGCTGTTTTTTTTCCAGATAAAATCCTTGTTGTTTCCATTAATGATCGAACTTGATTATAACAGGAATCATACAGTTCAAAACCCAATGTAATATTTGGCAGAATATTTGGTGATTTGTTTATTTCCCATATAGCATATACCATAGATAGGAGATAGCGATAATACCGTATATGAAATCTAAAAGGGAGGAATGTTTCAGTAAACAAAACTAAAACATATTTAATTTCTTATTTTTAAACACATAATTGACAATTTCTATAATCATAGCTCCTTAAAAAGTTAAAGCATTTCAAACCAAATGAGGGGTGTTTTCTGAATGGGAGTGAGGGATCAGGAGTATGTAACATACACAGTGCAGGGGTCACACTGTATACACACATTTCCACACATACTGTATACAGACATATATATATATTAGGGAGGTCCCGATACCACTTTTTCAGGACCAAGTACAAGTACTTCCCCGCATGTACTTGCCCATACCAATTACCAATACTTTTTTTTAAAGGGACAGGTGACTTTAAATGATCCATAGTACAACTACATGTTATGTACTATGGATCATGATTTAACCTATTCATGTTAGCAGGGGAGAATTGTAACTCTATTGCTGTAGTGTAGTGGAGGTGTGTGCTGTATATATGTACTACATATATATTACACACGTCCAGTACACTATAGCAATACATTTACAGCCAGCCCCATCCCAGCTTCCCTCACTCACAGTTTCACTCCGATCCCCGTTGCCTCACACGGTGCCTCTCGTAGTTGGCACTGGGCAGGATCGCTGCATTGCGTCTCGGTGCTCAGCTTGTGGGAGGTGCTCGCAATTCTGCCCTGCTAACATGAATAGGTTAAATCATGATCTGTAGTACATATACAGTACACATGTCCAGTACACTGCAGTCTGCAGCAATATAATTAGAATTCTCCCCTGCTAACATGAATGGGTTAAATGATCCATAGTACATAACATGTAGTTGTACTACAGATCATTTAAAGAAGAACTATGAGGTGAGTGATTTTCACTCAGCCTCATAGTTCTAGCCGACCTGTGACAATGAAACTCAGGTTGGGCTCAGTAGATCGGGAAGTGAGCGAACACAGACCGGCGCTCCTCACTTCTCGATCCTATGCCGGCAGAGAGCCGTGACAGGGGAGGGACTGGATTCCCCCATCCCCTGTCTGATCCTCCAGCGCTGACTGGCAGAACGGATGGGGGAGGGGCCGGGTACAGCTGGCTCTGCCTCTAGATAGGCAGAGCCAGCTGTCACTCGCGCAGCTGGGTAGATCCAGACATAATTGTCGGGATCCATTAGGGCTGCGGCGTCTCAGTATACCGTGAGTTGCAGCGGTATACGGAGTTTTGGGTGACAGGAGGACGCCTGTTACACTTAGGAGAACTATGGGGAAAAGCCCTAACCCCATAGTTCTCCTTTAACCTATTAATATTAGCAGAGGATAATTGTAAATCTATTACTGCAGTGTATTGGGAATATGTACTCTATATATGTACTACATATAGAATACACACTGCTGTAATAGAGTTACAATTCTCCCCTGCTAACATGAATGGGTTAAATGATCCATAGTACAACTACATATTATGTACTATGGATCATTTAATCCATTCATATTAGCAGGGGAGAATTGTAAATCTATTGTCTGCAGTGTGTACTCTATATGGAGTACATATAGAGCACACACTGCAGGCAATAGATTTAATATTATCCTCTGCTAATATTAAGAACTTCTACATAGAGACCCCCCTTGCCCTCACTCACTGTTCGATGATGATGCCTCGCTGGTGAGGTCGTCATCGGCGCTGTGCGGGAGAGCAGTGGCGAGTCAGCGCTGGTCCGGTGGGGGAGCTCCAGGTCGGGTCCTAATTTAGCAGGCCGGCGACTGCCCGATCGCCTGCCAGCTAAACTAGGACCCACTTGGAGCTCCTCCCACCGGAAACCAGCGCTGACTCGCCGCGGCTCTCCTGAACAGCAACCGGAAGGTAAGAAAAAAAATAGTGCAAGCTTCGGCGCTTTGTATCGGGGCATTTGTGCAAGTACTTGTCAAAATGCCCAATGCTAGTACCGGTATCGAGACATCCCTAATATATATATCTATAGATATAGATATATATGTATCTATGTCCATAGATATATATATATATCTATATCTATAGATATATATACACATGCACACACTGCACACACATACGGTACATACATACATAGAAACATACACACTGTATACACATACATACACACACATACTGCATACACATACATATATACACACCCCGTATATGCACACATATACATACAAACATACATGCACACACGGTATATATATATATATACACACACACACACACTGCATACACATACACACAAATGCTTTATACACCTACATATCCACACACACAAAATCATAGGAAACTATGATTAAGCACTGTGGGTGAAACATGTAAGGAGATAGTTTCTTTCATCCTGGGGAGCTTTGGAAGGTGTATGTTCTCCGATGGATTGAAATAAAATGTGGATTTATTTTGAGGAAGCATTGAGTGCGGCTCTTTTTGGACAAAAACCCCAATCCCCTGTGCCGACTACCAGTGAACCCCACTATAACTCCCAATGACCTGTAGATCCCTTGTTCTTACTTCCAGTTTGACTTTCAGACTACATAAACCTTTGATATGGCCCTGTATTGAGCCTCCAAAACTTGTAGTCCCCTTATAATTTCCCATCACAATGCTGCCCAGTGCCCTATTGGACAGCCTGGTGGGAGAAGGGGGCATGGTGTGAAGCTGCCTGGTTGGCTGGAAAAGTGAGTAGAGCAGGGCTACAATTAGAAATCATGTGGCCCCCATACCTGACACAAAGGGGTCCAGTCTGGGAGGGCTTCCTGTACGCCCCCTATTGGTAGCGCTCTACCAGTGTGTGCAGTGAGTACATAGTGGACCCTATCCCCCTTGGGGATGAGTGTGCACCACACACACTCCACACATTATGGATAAGCCACCGAGCTGAATGTGTAAGTTCATCATTCAGAAGCAAATTTATTGTGTCTTGCTAATGCTAACCATAATAAATGCAACAAAGTCAATTCTTAGTATTCGGCTCTTTTGTGCTTTTTGTTTTTTGGCTCCATTTCAGCAGGTCAATAAAAGACTGTAGACTAAGAGCTGCTTACCATCACCCACTACTATACTAAGAGGCAAGAGTTCACCTTTAAAGAGGAACTCCAGGATTTTTAAAGGTAAACCCCTGCAGTGGGGCTACTCCTGCACTGCAAGTGTTAGCTGCTCGTTTTGGTCTAGGGGACTGAATAAAGAAGTAATACTCACTCAATTTTTGATCCCACCTGACTGCTTGACCGCTCCCTGCAGCCTTTTCTCCCCTGGGCTTTGAAAGTATAAGGATCTGTATACAAGTGTATTAGATATGAGGACACTGAGGGACATACCACAGTCAGAACAGAGAAGATGAGCAGTCTCTGCTGCAGGACTTAGGATCAGGTGAGTATTTCTTATTTATTCAGTCCCTGAGACAAAAATGAGAACTTAAACCTTGCAGTGCAGCGGTAGTCCCACTGCATGGGTTAGTTTTTAAAGATCCTGGAGTTCTACTTTAAAGTATTACATTTGTACTTGTTCCATGCATCTCTGAATATGCCAATATAATGTGCTACATTTTTTGGTGAGCAGTTGTCCTGTATTGCTCAGTAAACTCAACACAGGTCTACCTTACCTCTAGTTTTGGCCAGGAGAAGCCTATGTACAGCAAAATAGATACAAACACAGGCCAGGCTACTGCAAACATTTATATCCAGTAAAATAAAACCATCATATTACCTTTTTTATTCATAGGCTGCAGTAACAAGTACAATTATACTTTATAAAACTGATACAAATAAAAGACAAGCTACCTTTAGTTAAAAACCATCTATAAATGATCTTGTATGTTAATATTTGATGGTGTATTTGAGAACATTAGAGACCTATAGAAAACCAACATTTTGGAGTAGTAGTGACTGCTTGTCCCTAAGATATAACTGTTTTTCTTAACTGCAGTTGCAAAGCTTGTCTTAAATTAGATTTGCTAAGTGTGTGGAAAAAGTCAGTTTTACGTGCCTGGCAATGGATGTAAGGAAAAGCCTACTACTTCATGAAAGCCTGGTCCCATCTGAAACTACAGTGATCCCTGCTCCCATGGCACTGGTGTTGTTCACTCCTTTCCTATGTCAAGAACTCCAATTTAAGACTTACGTGGTGCATTGCACAGGAGGGGGCTTTTCTTGAAAAGTTACTTGTGGGTATTCTACATCTAAATGGACAGCAAAAAGCCCACCAAGTATAATGTCTCCTTTTAACGAGTAACCAGTAATGTCTTCATAAGCCAGATTGCAGCTGCTGTGTGACGTTGTATCACAACATTCTAGTAGGCAAACCAGGGTGTATATGCAGTAAAAAAAAGCCAAGTACATCCTGCCCTTCATCCTGTTGTGAATAAAAAAAATAGGAAAAAGGAATACATTAAATGTATATATAAGAAATGTTTGAGTAGTTAAGCAATTTTTCTGGTTTTACAGGGTTGGAACATTTTATTTAATTCCCTGTTGTGTATCCTATCATAATTGGTACATATTATAGGAGTATATTTGTTATGTTGCCATTCAGTTAACAATAGATAAACATACAGTGGGGAAAAAAAGAACCTTAGAAAGTCTATCACCGTGTATTGCTACAGGAGATAAATGATCACAACCAATACACAAAATGCTTACCACTATAATATGCCCTCCTATATAGACTGCAGTGTTTCCCTACTTCTCATGAAACTGCAGATTTAACCATTTTAAAGGTAAAGTCCACCTTAAAAAAATAATAAATGCACACATCTTCATAAAAGAAATGATGTGCCTTTAATTACCAGTACAGTGGCGTAGTGGTTAGCAATTCTGCCTTGCAGCCTTGGGGTCGCTGGTTTGAATCCCGGCCAGGTTACAATCTGCAAGGAGTTTGCATGTTCTCCCTGTGCTTGTGTGGGTTTCCTCTGGGTACTCTGGTTTTCTCCCACACTCCAAAGACATGCTGGACAGTTGGCTCCTCTCTAAGTTGGCCCCCTATGCATGCGTGTGAGATAGGGACCTTAGATTGTAAGCTCCTTGAGGGTAGGGACTGATGTGAATGTACTGTGTAAATTGTTGGCGTTATATAAATACCTGTCATAATAAATAAATATGTTTGTTTATTTATAGTATAGGAGCTAGTAAAGCATGGCAACCATGATCAATGGATTGCGGGTGCATTGCTCTAGCTCCTGCAGACATTTCCTCCCATCTGTACCTAGGTACAGAGGAGCCTTTAAAAGCTTTTACCACATGAATACCAGCCTGTATATACACCTTTATTATCAAGTCTTTTTTTTTAATTGTTGTGATTGTTTCACTGAGAATAACTTGGTATACACTGTATTTGTATATAATTTTATAACTGAATTATATATTTTTTTTTTTTTATTTAATAACCACCATATAAAGTTAAAAAGACCAAAAATTTAGAAAAAAATCCCCAACCTGTTATAAATCGTAGTAAATAAAAATGGGAGGACAGTACGAAAACTCCTTAATTACTCTTTTTTGGAAAGTAGACACCCCAATGCGATCTCATTTTTTGCAACAATCTTTTGGAAATGAAGAAACATGCTAGTACTGATGTGGTTAAAACATGGAGCATGGACTAGACACAGTACATCATTAAATGCACAGGTTATACACAGAAGGAGGAGAGGTGAAGTGGTTATTGTACAGGTACATACAGCGCAAGGATGGAGATGGGGCAATGTGTAGGATAAGGGAGGTGAGAGGATGATATATAGATCACTAGAGACAGGAGAGAGATCAGATGTAAAGGAGAGCAGGGGGTGGTGAAAGGGTTAAAAAAATGATCCCACTATTAACCTCCCTCCTTCCTCTGTTGTGAGAAGAAATGGTAGGCCCTCAGATGTAAAGACTGGTACTATTTACATCTATGATTGCTATGTTTGGCCATCACAGTGATTAAATGTTACAGAGCGGCTCAGATCAGCTTTGTACACTGTGTGTTAACCGAGCAATATAAGGATCGCTTTGCTCCCAGCTATTAACAAGTACACTGGCCGCCCAAGGTCTGTTTCTGGGATTACGTTTATCAAGGTCACTCCAGAATGTAATGTCCAGCTCCCTGCTGGTTTTCTTTTTTTTTTTTACAATATGGTTGTAGAGAGCTGGTTAAAGCAAATCTGTCATATGGTGACTGCAGTTGCGTATTTAATTCTGGAAATGCTAGTTGACTGGCTTTAAAATTTTCCTAATTCACAGACCTAAAACAAGCATGCTTTAAACAAGTGTCATAAGTGTTAGAATTTCTAACCTCTATGTGTGATTTGAGTTAGTGACTCAAAAAGCATTAAAGCCAATGCATCAACATGAGAGGGGATGATTTATTAAAATAATAAAAACATTTTCTCTTAGCAAAGTGAATAAATAACTGGCTAAAGTCAATTAAAAGTAATAACACCAGAAATTGTTGATCCTGGGAATATCAAATTGCTTTAGGGGGATCTGATAGGATTTTTTAAAGCAAATTGGACTATGCTTTGTAAGGTTGTTTGCCTTCTCTGGACCAACTGTGGGTATAGGGTTCTGTAAATGGAGGTTTCCATTTATTTTTTATATTGGTTCATTTTATGTTGATTAAACTTGATTGAAACACACATCTGCAGTGCATTACCATGTATGATGGGGAGAACAAGCTTTGAAAGTTTAGACGGTAGTTCATCGTTTTTTCCCCCGCATAAAGCAGGCTGTATGCTACACACAGCAGAGCATTCTTTTTACTTTGTGTGTTAACTAATATTAAAGGTTGCTCCCCAACAACTGTATAAAAATACATAATTTATAGGTGCTCAGTGCATCATGCCGTCTAAACTTAGCCCTGATGCTGTAGTTTTCTTTTAAAAAATGTATTGTAAAGTTGTATTACAGTAAGCCAAACAAGTTGAGAAAGAAGCAAAGTTTTGGCATGGTTTATAAATTAGTGGGCAGAAAAAAAAGAAAAAACACAGAAATCAGCTGTCATGATATCCAATATCCCCAGAGAAGTACAGAATGTTGTGGTTATTTAAAAATGCATTTATAAAAAAGTAGAGCAATACAAAGGGGATGGGAAATAGGAATAAAGATAGAATTAACAGATTAGGTGTGGTGGGGGGTTAATGTACAGAATAGTAGAGATATACAAAGTGGATAGGCTATAGGAAAAAGAAATGATGGACGGATTCTGTGTGGTAGGGGTTCATGTATAGAATAGCAGACAAATACGTAGGGGTTGGAGAGTAGGAAGAAAGATAGAATGGACAGAATAGATGTGACAGTGATTCTTGTTCAGAAGAATAGAGAGATACAGAGGGGGTGGGAAGTAGGAAGAAAGTTAGGATGGACGGATGAGATCCATCCTAATATGGTATGGTAGGGGTTTATGTATAGAACAGCAGAGAGATACAGCATGGATGGAAAGTAGGAAGAAATGGAGAAGGGACAGATTAGATGTGGTAGGGGTTCATGTATAGAAGAGTAGATAGATACAGCAGGGATGGAGAGTAGGGAGCAAGAGAGAATGAACAGATTAGATGTGGTATGGGTTCATGTATAGAATAGTAGAGAGTGACAAAGTGGATAGGACATAAAAAAAAAAAAGATAGGATGGACAGATTAGGTGCGGTAGGTGTTCATGTGTAGAATAGTAGATACATAGGGAATGAAGAGTAGGAAAAAGATAGAAAGGACAGATTACATGTGGTAGGGATTCTTGTACAGAAGAATAGAGAGATACAGAGGGATAGGAAATATGAAGAAAGATAGGCTGGATGGATTAGATATGGTAGGGGTTCATGTATAGAGGATTAGAGAAATATAAACGGATGGCATGTAGGAAGAGAGATATGATGGGTTGGAAAGTTTAAACATCAATTGCACAATGAAGCAATACGTTCTTACCTTTTTGCAGAGTGGAGTTACTCAAGGGAACATATCCATGATGTACTTCAACAAAAACGTTTAAATAATAAAATGCTGTTACAGTTTAATGCTGTATAGTCATAAAAAGTGTTTACCATTTGTTAGTGCAAGTCAATGAACAAACCAGGTAATACCTTCCTCTTCATACACCTTATAAAAGCATTTAAATCGATGTGGTTTGAGATGATTTAAAATTTCTGTGATCAGTGTTGCAGTACACTGTATCTGCAATTACAGTTACAGTTACAATAAATACATCCTTCCCAGTCTATTTATATAAGATATCCCGTGTCCAGTGACAGGATGTGTGTGCACATGAAATTACTCATTGATTAGCTTCACAAAAATGATAGGTCTGACCATGTTATTATGCAAAATCATTATGATTATCACCACAGTAGGTTGTAATTTTGAGAAGATCTACAGGGATGCATGAATTTGATGATGTGGCTGATCTTGGTTGAGGTGTATTCACAGAGCTGAGTAAGCTCAGTGTTCTGCAGATAATTAGATGTGTGCAGGAGGAAGCAGTAAATCATACTCAAGGGAAGTCATAATGATTTCCTCAAGGTCACAAACAATGAAGAAATTAAAGGTAAACTCTAGGTTGTAAAGCTCTTGTCAATTGCTGCCAATCAAACATGCCTTTCTTGCCACCATAGAAACACCATTTTATCTCTGGATTTCCCAGAATCCTCTTCCTTCAGCTTATGAAATTAGTTCATTGCTTCTTTTCAAAATTCTGCACAAAGTTTGTAGGAAAGATGTCAAGCAAGAGATGGAAATATACTTCCACTGTTGACTGAGTATGCCACTCAACAAATATGCAGAATTTAAAGTCAAAATCCTTGATCTACATAGTTGTTCTGGATGAGTAAATTAAACAGCCAAGCAGCTACCATGCCTTTACATGCCTTTACCGCCATCTGAATATGTGCCTCCAGCTCCTTGGGCTTTTTCTTGCTGCTCTTCCCCATCTCTGTTTTTCTATTCCTTCAGAAACCAGCCTTGCCTGCTCTTTGTTCTCTGCTTGGTGCTCTGCTTTGGCATCTGTTGGATTGGTTCAGCTCTCCCCTCTCTCCACTTAGATGCCAGCAGAGCAGTCTGCAACAACGGGTAATATCCCCTTCTCCCTGTCAAACGGACCGGCTCTGCACTCTGTGGCTCTCCTCTAGGGCATCGGCTCTCTGATCCCCTTCGCCGCACAAATCGCTGGACAGATCAGGCTTGCCTCTCCATGCTAGGACGCCGTGTCAAGACGCCATGTGGGGCGGGTGCAAGCTCAATACGGACGTCCTCATCTGCTCATAGTGTCTGTGAAGGTTCTCATTCATCCAGATCATGGTATATCTGTAAAAAATAAGTCAAGACAACTGGACTTGCTGTATTTTTCTTGAAGATGTTTCACTGGTCATCCAACCAGCTTCAAAGGAGTGACTTTTTTCCTTTAGATGTAGGAAAACATCTAAATCTAAAGATGGAAACATCTACATCTAAAGGGAAAAGGTCACTCCTTTGAAGACAGTCAAGTATGCATCCTAGACAGGGAGGAGGACTGGTTTAACCCCTTCATGACTGAGCTAGTTTTTAGTTTCTGTTCCTAAATGACTGACACACTTTTTACATTTTTGCTGTGTGATTCTTCCACAGCAGCAAGTTTTGATTATTATTATTATTTTTAGAATTTTTTTAATAATAATTATAGTATACAAATATATTTATATATAAAAGCTTTATTTTCCTAATTTTACACTTACACTTACACTAATTTTACACTTACACCAATTTAAAAAATTTTTTGTCAGTTTATAATTAAGCAATCACTATGACTGCTTAATAAATTAACTTTTTAAAATTTTTAGTTATTATCAGGCTGCTCCAAGTTTAGGAACAGCTAATAATAACTTTAGAGACTGATCCTGACAGCATGTCAGAATCAGATCTCACTAAAGGTCTTTGATCGTTCCTAGACGATCAAAACTGATACATTTCACTCAAGAGATACATTTTGTATCTAGTGGTTGAAATGTATCATTTAACATCGGGCCAGGCTCTCCAGCTGTCAAAACGAATAGCAGAGAGGTGAGTCACTGCTACCTCTCTGCTATCTTCAGCTGTCAGATACGGGATCGCTATTTAGCGAACCCGTATCTGAATGTAAAGGCTTCATTCTTTCATTAATGAAAGAAAGAAGCTTTTAAAAAAGCTTAACTATTTCATTAATGAATGTCTCAATAGTGAGGCATTAATTAATGACTGGAACTGCTGAGAATCAGCAGTTACCAGCATTACAGAGGCTAATATAACTCGGCACGTACAGTGTACGTGGCCAGTCATATAGCCACTTTGTGACGGGACGTACACTGTACGTCTCCCGTCACGAAGGGGTTAAAAGAGGTGTGAAAGGGGCGTTTATGTAAAAATGGAGAAGCCAAGCTTGAATAGAGGTGGGGGGTGAGACATCTATTGTCTGCCACATACAATGCTGTTATAACACCTCTCTCTGGGCAGGTTAATAATACCTTCTAGACTCCAATTATGCAAATGCAATGAACACCTGGTTGTGACCAACAGATTATGTGGATTGGAGCAACATTCACCATATTTATTCCCAGATAATTTTTTGTACAAGTCATTCTGAATTGAGAAAGCTGCTTGGCTGACCAGTGGCACGTCTTCAAGAAAAATACAGCAAGTCCAGTTGCCTTGACTTATTTTTTTTAAAGATAAACTGTGTAGGGGAGTAAAATCTCAAAAATGACTACAATTTACTTGAACATGACCTATATAAAAGCCAGAGATGGCAAATGCCATATTGGTAAATGCAAAGATATGCACATGGAAGCAAACAACGTGCTTGCCAACTACTATTTAGGGGTTGCTCCATTTGGGAAGTCGGACATGGAGAAAGACCTGGTGGTCCTCATAGATCACAAATTCAGCAATAGTATTCAATGCTAAGCAGGGGCCAAGAAAGCAAGCAGGATACTATCCTGCATTAAAAGAGGGATTTTGGCAAGCGATAAAAACATAATACTACCACTTTATTAATCACTGGTTCAGCCTCACCTGGAGTTTGCAGTTCAGTTTTGGTCACCAATACTCAGGAAAGGCATCCTTAAACTTGGCAGAGTTCAGAAAATGGCTACAAAATTAATAAAGGGGATGGAAGTCCTGAGCTATGATGATCACCTACAGAATGTAATCTTCCTCCCTTAGAACAGAGGCACTTAAGAGGGCAATTTTAAAAATTATTAATGGGGACCACAATATCCAGAATAAAATGTTTGCACCCAGAACTATTGATGACACAAATGCACAGCAAGCGGTTCGAGAAGAGGCAGTTTAATCTTTTTACTACTGTGAGTGTAGTAAAAATGTGAAATTCCCTTCCACAGTCATTGGTATCCACTGATAGCATTGATAAATTCAAGAAGCTTTTAGATGAGTTTCTTAATTTACTGAATATACAAGGATATTTGAAGTAGTAGAGCAAAGTTTTTACAGACAGATGCACACACACACACATAGGTTGAACTGGATGGACCTGTGTTTTTATTCAACCTTACCTACTATGTTACTATGAATATGAAATAATTTGTGTTTTCCCCTACTGGCAGTCCATGCAGGGCAGCATGGAGATGTTTGGTAACTTCGTGTGCAGAAGCTACTGTGATTTGTGTGCCGTCTGTCAACAGCTAAAATGAGATTTACCATCCATGTAGTGGGCATGTCAGTGGGAAGACTAGTTTGTGTAGAGGAATCCTTCTCCCAACCAGTGCCTATATTACTACTCTGCAGCCAAAAAGCCTTGCAGGAACCAGTTTTTAAACCAAAGCTGAATGAGGGAGTGACAAGATAGGTTTTATCCATAAATAAAAACTAAACTGTAGGGGCGCATGCGTGAGGCTGACCAAGATGGACGCTTACTGATCAGCTCCGCGCCGGAACGGGAGAGGCGACGACCTATTTAGCCTATAGCAGCCTTTTATCGGGACATTGACAGCTACCTACGGAACCGGGCTCCCCCCGCCGACAGACTAATACCACCATGTCCTGCACTAGAAGTCGGGGTGGTAAGCTGAGTCAGCCAACGCTCCACGAGGCTTTGGGCCGAGCGGCCCACAAGATGGCGCCGGCGCTGTCGCAGAAAAGTGAAGATTCCCTCTCCTCTAGTGAACCTCCCGATCCCCTGGAGGACAGCCCGCAGACCAACCAAGCGGACCCGGAGGTCACTCCTTCCCTGCTGGCCCAATTGGAAACCACCTTGCATAAGGCTCTGGATAAGGTATCTAAACAGATTACCTCTCAGCTTATAAAAGAGATTAGGGATGTGGGCAGACGCACTACCACGCTTGAATCCCGCTGCAATGACATCACCACCATAGTGGAAGGGCATGAGGATGACCTGGAACGGCTACGTAATCTCAATTTATCGCTCCTAGCACAGCTGAAAGATTCTGAAAACCGGGACCGCAGACTGAACCTACGTATAAGAGGAGTCCCGGAGTCGGTTCTGGACCTGCAATCAACGATCACCGCGTTGTTCCAGGAATTGGCCCCTGACATCCCCCTGGAGAGGTTGGAGTTCGATAGGATCCACAGGGCACTCTCAAGGCGCACGCCAGAGGGCCCTCCCCGGGATATTATTGTTCGTCTTCACTTCTACCGCACTAAGGAACGAATACTCCAAGCAGCCAGAGAGGCCGGGATATTACAATTCCAGGGGTTCCGGTACCAGATCTTCTCTGACCTTTCACCAGCTACAATAGCTCGACGGCGAGAGTTCCGACCCTTGCTCCAGGTGCTCCAAGCCAAGAAGATCAGGTACCGTTGGGGCTTCCCCTTTAAACTGCAATTCTTCTATGATGGCAGAACCTATACCTGCAACACTGTGGATGAAATGCGGGAATGCATGGACTCCTTGCACCTACTGGGACGTACGGATGCGGCCGCGGAGGACTGTCCCCCCACATCGACACAACCCTCCGGGAGAGAGAGGCCTACCCGTCCCCCGGCCAACTTACCTGCACCACCTTCGAGCTCTAGGAGGGCGCCTGACTCCCCGAGGCCTGCTGATTCCTTCGGATGATTGCCCAATCTGGATTTCTCATCTTTTCACCAGTTGTTGAGCTCGGTTTCTCCATTCACAGTTGTTGACGCTGCTCACGTCATCTCATTTTGGTGTGGGTCCCCGATTGCTGGACTGCCTATTGTCCACACCGTACCATCACCATCTCTTGAACTGGGACTCCTATGGATACTTCTATGGTAGCTCCTGGTCTCTTCTGCATTCTTTGTTCCTGCGATCCTTTGCTGTTTCGTGGTTTCACTATTAGACTCTTTTGGCGGTGGCTTGCCCTACGGATCCTATGGTCGCAGTGTGGGTTCCATATTGGCACATCAAACCGAGGGCGTAAAGTTCTATCCAGTCTATTTGCCTTGTTTATGTTTTATATGTTTCTTTTATTTTTTACTTTTTAGTCTATCTGTATCCCCTTGTAACTGTAGATACCACCTTAGAGGTCGATTGTTAATGACCCCCAGGTCCCTCAGTCACTTACCTTAGGGCTATGTGTCTATTACATTTAGCAGGTCTGCCTCCCGTTCTGGTACCATCCATGCACCCTACCCTTCACTTCCTTGGACAGGGCATTTGCCCGGATCCCTGTTGAGTGAACGATATCCTTCTTTGCTGGTTCAGAGACTGTTTCCGGTCTTTTTAGTATCCTCAAATTCTGGTTCTTGTCTATTGTATTGTCATTCCTCCCTCCTGAACACACTACTATCACCTTGTCCCTCTCTCTTCTGTGTCCTTTCTTCCCCTCCTCTTTACACCCCTGCTTAGGTCTTCCATACACATGGCCCTGAAGATAGCTTCCCTCAATGTTAAGGGGTTCAATCAACCTAACAAACGGGTAAAAGCTTTTAGACACTTCAAACAAATTAATGCTGATATTGTCTGCCTCCAAGAGACACATTTTCCTCAATCGTATAATCCGACATTCCTGCATTCTAATTATCCCCTTTTTTTTCTAGCCTCTGCACCCACTAAACATCGAGGAGTCTTGATAGCCTTTGGTCGTTCTGCTCCCTTCGTCAGTCAGGAGGTTGTCAGAGATCCGGAGGGCAGGTATTTGATCTTGGTCGGCTCAATCCACGATTCACTGGTTACTGTGGTCTCCTATTATGCCCCTAATGTTAATCAGCTGGGATTTTTTTCCCACCTGTTTCAAGTTGTTGACTTGCATGCTAAGGGGACAGTGTTGTTATGCGGGGACTCCAACCTTGCGATACACCCTCATGTTGACCGTCATGACCCCAACCATCCGGCAACTCCACCCGCAGATATCTCTACAGCTAAGAGATTTCGGATCCTCCTGACACAATATCACTTGGTGGATTCCTGGAGGGAGCTCCATCCACTAACTGAACAGTTTACGTTTTACTCCAACCCCCACAATGTTTTTTCCCGTATAGATCACATACTGATACGGAATATAGCATTGCCTCAAGTGTCCTCAGCCACTATCAGCCCAATAGCGTGGTCGGATCATGATCTGGTCCACATTAATATCAATCTTGTTCTCCCCCTCAGGACTGGCTTCACTTGGTCACTACGGGACTCCCTGCTAGCCAACCCAATTACTATGGCCTCGGCCCAAGCTTCCCTGGCTGAATATTTTGATTTGAATATGGACTCTGTCTCCTCCCCTATCACGGTCTGGGAAGCACATAAACCCACCATTAGAGGTAAGTTGATTCAACTAGCCTCTCAAGCTAAAAAAGAGAGGACATCCCGTATTGACCAACTGGAATCTGACCTTCAATCGGCTTCTCAGGTTTTCCAGCGGACCCCCACTCCGGAAAATAGGTCCCGCTTATTTCATATTAAAACAGAACTGAACCTGTGTCTCACACACCTTGCAAATGACCGACTGACTTGGACTAAACATCACTTTTATCTTAAAGGTGACAAACCGGATACCATGTTGGCACATAGGCTTAGAGGTGCCAACTCTAGACGTGACCCTGTTAGATTGAGGCTTCCCGGTGGACATGTGACAGCACACCCGCTTAAAATATTGGACACCTTTAGGCTACACCTGAGGGAGCTATACCGCTCCACAGGTCCCCTGGAGACCTCGAGCGTGGAGGCTTTTTTCTCCTCCCTAAATCTCCCCTCCCTCTCTGATGTGGACCGTAATTCAATTGATGCACCCATCACGTTAGAAGAGGTTTTGAATGCTATCAAACTACTTAGCACTGGGAAGAGGCCAGGCCCTGATGGTTTCAGGGCCATTTACTATAAAAAACTAGCAGACACCCTTGCCCCTCACCTAACCAAGTACTTCAATGCATTGCGAGAGGGTGGGCGACTGAGAAAGGAATCACTGATGTCCTCCATATGCATGATTCCTAAACCCGACACAGATCACACTTCCTGGTCCAACTTTCGCCCGATTTCATTGATCAATGTTGATCTCAAACTACTCACCAAAATTATGACTTTAAGATTACAATCCCCTCTCTTAAAAATGATTTCCAAAGACCAGGTGGGCTTTATGCTGGGTAGACAAGCGGGGGACAGCGTTAGGAGAATGACCCACTTATTACATATTGCTCACCAGAGGAAGTTCCCTGCTATGCTGTTGTCACTGGATATCAGTAAGGCTTTTGATTCGGTTGGGTGGGACTATTTACGTTTTACTCTAGCTAAATGGGGGTTCGGTCCCTCCTTTATGCACCTAATAGATTCTATATACTCTGAGCCCACGGCATATGTTCAATACCAAGGCTTCCATTCCCAAAAATTTGAAATCACCAGGGGAACCAGGCAGGGGTGCCCCCTTTCCCCCCTCTTGTTTGCCCTAGCCATAGAACCTCTCGCCCAAGCGATAAGGCAACACGTAGATATCACAGGTATAGAGGTGGCAGGATATCATCACAAAATTAGCCTCTTCGCAGATGATGCACTCCTAATTCTTACAGATCCCTTGCGCTCTCTCCCGAATCTCCAACCCCCTACTACAACAATTTGGTACCCTTTCAGGCCTTTTTGTTAATCTGCAAAAATCCAAAGCCCCCAATGTCTCTCTCCCTCCTTCCCTCTGTGCCTCCCTACAACAATCATTTCCCTACACCTGGGTGCCCCATGCGTTGCCACATTTGGGGATATATCTCACCTCCTCCTATGACCAACTGTAAACTATCCGAAACTGTTCTCACACCTTGAATCATTACTGCCCTCTTGGGAAAAACATTCCATATCGTGGCTCGGAAGGATCACAGCTGTTAAAATGACCCTGCTTCCCAAATTTCTATACCACGCTAGGGTCCTTCCGATCCCAATCCCCACTTATCGACTTAGGCTACTCCAACGCCACAAGGAAAGGATCCTTCCCTAGAGTCTCACATTCAGTTCTTTACCGGGTCAAACGGGAGGGGGGTTTGGGACTTCCCCTGTTTCAGAAGTACTATCAGGCGGCCCGACTGACTCCTCTCGTGCTCTGGTTTGGGGAATCGGAAATGCCCCTTTGGGTCTCTCTGGAGGCTTACTCATACTCCCCGATATCTCTCCTCAACCTTCCCTGGTTACCCCCCCCAAATAGAGGGAATCTGTATAACCCAATTCTCAAACACACTCTGAAAGTTTGGGATGGACTCCGAAACCCATTGGGATGGATGTCCTCACACACCCCCCTGATGTCTATTCATGGCAACCCTCTCTTCCAGCCAGGCTTCTCGAACCCTGCTGCGTTTAAGTTATGGCTCTCCAGCTCCCTAACTCTGGTTATGGATTTCTGTTCAGACACGGGGGTGGTGCCTTTCCCAATGCTCCAATCTACATATAACTTAAATGTTAAACAAGCTTTCCAATATCTACAGATTAAACATTTTTTGCTGTCCCGATTGGGGCCAGTAAGACCCATTCCCCCACTTTCCCCATTCGAGAGACTACTACATAACGGGCTACATGGCTCAGGGACTATATCTACCCTTTACAACCTCCTGCTGGACAAACTGCACGCCTCCCCTCCCCCTTACATCTCCAAGTGGGAAAGGGATTTAGGGTGCACCATTGCCTCTGACATCTGGACGCAAATCTGGACAACGGCCTCGCACAGCTCAATGAATCTTCAAGCTCTTGAGGCCAATTACAAACTGCTCCTTAGATGGTACTTGGTTCCGCTCCGGATCTCTAAAGCTATCCCATCTCAATCCCCGAACTGTTTCAGGGGTTGCCGGGTGGAGGGTTCGGTCATTCACATTTGGTGGTCCTGTCCCAGGGTGAGGAGATTCTGGCATAGAGTCTACCAACTTTTATACACAGTTACGGGTCAGACGTTCCGCAAGGACCCGTTGGAAGCTCTGCTGCTCAAGCAACCTCTGGGGTGCACGATACGTCAACACAGACTAATCACATTCATCCTCACAGAGGCCAAAAGGGTCATTGCGAGAAATTGGAGGACCCCTGACCTCCCCTTTGCTGAAGTCAAACACAGGGTTACGCGGGTGATGTTTTTTGAAAAGCTCACTGCTATTCAAGGGGACACTCTGGTGCAGTTCAGGAAGCTGTGGGAACCGTGGATTGAGTCGTACCTGCCTCCTTCCTTCAATGTTGACTCTTTGACAATATGAGACCTGGAAGATACAGTTGCGGGACGGCTGTCCTGACTCCTCACTTCAAGGGTATTCTCTTCCTCCCTCTCCCTCTCCTTTACTTGCCTCTCCCCCCTTTCCACCCCCCCCCCTGACTCACCATCATCTAGCTCCATCCTTCCCCCCCCCCATGATATTTTCTCCCCCTCAGAACCAGATACCCCAGGCCCCCCTTCTCTCTCTGTAACCTTGGCTGGAAGTCTGATCAGATATTATGTATCAATGAACCATAAGATTATAGGAACGGTTTAGAGCTTCTCTCTGACCACCTTGATGCTTATAACTTTATTTCTTTAAGTATGTTCCGTTTACGATTCACAACATACGACAAGTGACATGTGTTTTAATGTACTTGTAATCTGTTTATATGAAAAGTATAATAAAAATCTTTTGAAGTAAAAAAAAAAACTAAACTGTATAATTTCTTAGATAATAAATAAATATTGTGCAGTCGCCAAACAGTGTGTAAGCAGCTTGATTTTTCCACAATATAAAATGGAGAGATAAGGCAGATTTTTTCTTGAAATAAACATTAATTAGTAATTAGAGTATATTATTTCAGAGAGACATATACAAATATTCTGAGCGCTGGAATAGGCCACAAACTTGGAGACACAGAGCAAAATTGACCCTCAGACTCAGAAAGCAGTATGTAGTCATATGGTTGAGGCACTGCTTGTGACTGCTGCCTGCAACCAGGCCTGGCCACAAATTGGAAAAACAACTTAAAAGCATTGTTGATGCAGCCGCCACTTCTCCTCCTTTTAGAAATCTGAGGATTGGAGACATATTGGGCATGAGAGAGGGTTCTGCCACTATCTATAAACACAGCTGAGAGGTTCTTCTGTGGCATATTTTTTGCTCCCTCTGGAATTGGAGCATGAGATCTGCCATTTTCTCCTGATATCATGGGTTCAAAAGGGTGGCCAACCATTAATTGTCCCTCTCCTTCATAGTCTAAATCCTGGGGTCCTTGCGCAGGCATTTCAGAATTAAAGAACTCATTCACCACAAATTGCCTACAACAGAGGACTCTGATTCTTCAGTATCGCTGAGGGTACCAGTGTCCTCAATGATCTCAACCCACCCATGTTTGGTTTGGGGTTTGGGAGGGGTGAAATGTATAATATTCTCTCTAATATTATAAAGTGTACTGTATTAAGAGGTTTTTACAGTATTTTTAAAAGCATCATCAGTTTACAATAGAGCTGCTTTAAGAAGATGTTTCATAAAGACTTTCTTTACATCTCTGTTTCGCAAGGTGTATATGAAAGGGTTAATCATAGGTGTGAATGCTGTGTACATGAATGCAAGGTATTTATCATAATTAGTTCCTTTTGGATTGACATACACAATGATGGCTGTTCCAAAAAAGAGGCTAGCTACAATTAGATGAGATGTGCAAGTAGAAAAAGCTTTTCGCTTCCCCTCATTACTCCGAATCTTTGAAATAGTTGTGATGATACGGATGTATAATCCTATGATTATAAGAAAAGGTACAACAACATTAAATACAGCTGCAACAATTATAGACAGGATGCTGATGAAGGGATCTGAACATGCCAACTTTTGCAGAGGAGCAAAATCACAAAAAAAGTGGTCGATTACATTAGGACCACAGAATTCCAAATGTGCCGTGGAGATGGTGGGGATTAAAACAGTACCAAATCCAATAATCCATGGAAAAATGGCTAACCCAGTACAAGAAACATGGGTCATTAAGGTTGAATAACGTAAAGGATTGTTGATAGCTAGATGTCGATCAAAGACCATTACAGCAAGAAGATAGCATTCAGTCACACCCAAAGAGATAAAGACATACATTTGGGTAAAGCATCCACTGAAAGAAATCATATTATTTGCAGCTACTAGATTAGCTAATAGTTTTGGAACTGTGGCCGAAGCAAACATAACTTCTGCAACAGAGAATATGCTAATAAAGAAGTACATAGGAGTTTGAAGTGAAGAACTAATGGTAACGAGAGCAATGATGGAGATGTTACCCAGAATACATGTAACATAGGTGAATAAAAAAATAAAGAATAATAGGTGCTGTAGTTGATGCAAATCAGAAAATGCCAAAAAAATAAAATAATTTACAAAAGTCTTGTTCATTTCTACCATTCATTAAGATAAATACCTGTAAGAAAAATGTCAGGTCCTTATTTAGCAACAAAATAAAATGCTGGAATAGCAAACTTTGCACATTTTACTAAAAACTTTAGAACCCATAATAAGTCAAATCTATAGGCCTGCAATCTGCAAATCTACAAAACACAAACTACAGCACTACCGAGGCACACTAAAATACAAGGAACTCCAGACATTCCAGACAATGGGTATATTTTCAGGGTACTCCTTAGGCATAATAAACATTTCAAGAAATTCCCTATCATATAGAGTAGAAAATGTTGATTTTCTGAGTTTAGTTCCACTTTACATATGATCAGTAAAACTTAAACTTTGCAAGAATTTGAACAAATATTTTTTCCAGATACTTACATGTCCTGAAAATCTTGATGTATACCTTACCTGCAATCTCTAGAACACACTACTTAGTAACATGGTCTGTCTGTTATATAACCACCTGATCTTGCTTAGTGTTGGAAAGAATAGTTATCTGGCATCCTTTTGCATGGAAAGTTTTTTTGTGCAGACTTCTGAAAATAATTCAAAAAAGTTTCCCAATCACATTTGTGGGGTATTTGAATTTTGCATAAAAAGAATATGATTATGAAGAAGAGAAAAAATACCTTCTATTTATTTTTTTATAAGATAACATCTGACTGCATACTGAAATGCAAAGCAAGTTTTCAATAGCTTTCAGTTGCAAAATGACTTGTATAGCAGTTATACATGGCAAATTGATTTTTTTTTTTTTATGAACATGGGAATAAATATGCAGTCCACATTTATTGTTTGTAATTGTGATTAGCAGCTATGCAAACCTTAAGAAAACCAAAATCTACTTTTTATCTTGATGAGGGCTAATGCAGTTAAAATGAAAGTACTAAAACATGGTGTACTGAGCCGATGGGCTTGATTTACTAAAGGTGAATAGGCTGTTCACTTCATGCACTTCATGCAAGAGACTTTGTAAGGGAAGTTTCCTCTTACTTTAGGGTACGTTCACACCAGATGCAGTGCATTCTGGCCAGAACGCACTGCATCGCATTGGGGCTGGCTCACTTTTTTGCCAGGCAAGAGGGGGCATGGCGGGCTATTGATGTGAATGGCACCATAGCCACGCCCTCCGACTGCAATGCGATCGCCTGCACGGGATTTGCCATGCCAACTGCAACTGGTGCAACTGGTGTGAACGGGCCCTTAATGAATGAGGTAAAGTTGTCCTGACTTCCATCAACCAAGTGACATGCAAGCAAAAATACAATTTCTTTTTATTTGCTTTGCACATGACTGGTATTCTTTACAAAGTGAAATTGCACCACATTCACCAAGCTAAGGTATACTTCCGCTGTGATGTGCAAATTCCTTTGTAAAGTGAACAGCCTATTTGCATTTAGAAAATCAACCCCAATGACTTTCTAAAAGCTGTCTTTGATAGCACCAGGACAAGCTCCTGTACTTGTGAGACTTTCTTATAGCACTAAAGTGGTGACTATGTGGCTCAATACTTCTCTCTTCTCAAGCAGAAGAAATATGGTTTTGCTGGGTTTGTTATTAAGGTTGCTACTTAAGAGTTTGCATTGTTATAAATAAATTAAATGATTCATACCCTACCTGTCCAAAAAAGTCACAAATATTGCATTGTACCACCTTTAGTATTGATTAAGCTTATACAATGTCACAACTTTTAATTCCGTCCGGAGTTGCATTCATTTTTTACCAAGCTCTTGTAGTGATGATGGGAGAGTCTGAACACTGAGTAAAGTATTCTCCAGCACATTCCAAAGATTCTCACTGGGGTTAAGGTTTGGACTATGTGGTGGCCAATCCATATGTAAAAAATATGTCTCATGCTCTGAACCACTCTTTTCACAATCTGAGCCTGACGAATCCTGGCATTGTCATCTTAGAATATGCCCGTGTCATTCTGTATATTCAGGAATCTGACCTCATTTTTGGGGCACATTACATTGCTGAACCTAGACCTGTCCAATTGAAGCAACCGCTATAGCTCTTTCCTATTTGCTCAGCTAAATCCAGGTAGTGACTTTTTTTGGTCATGCAGTGTATTTATTGTAATGAAATGGTCTGAATAACATATTTGGCAAGCAGGATTGTAAGAACAATGTCAGATTAATGGTGAATGTTTGCAGTCCACTATTTTTGATGGCACATTTTATTTTTATGATTACATACGTAAATTCAAATTACCCTGTTTATTTTCTCTAGAAGTTTATTTTTGGTTAGATACTGTTCAAATTCTTGGCATAAGGTATTTAAAGTATTTTGTATAATTCAGAAACATAGGATGTAAGTAGCATGTTCTATGTCTTAAAGAGTGTTGTAACCTGTATGCATATTGATAAAGATGAAGGTGGATAAAGAATTTATAATACAATAGTGAAAACAGGTTCCTATAAAGCAGAGAAAAACACTAGTACTACTCTAACATAAATGAATAATAACTATAACAAAAGCAATTGGCATAATTATACAGGCGATATCTCTCCTTTTTGTATAAAAAGTAAACAAATGTAGACCTGTTTATAGACAAAAGAGATGATACACAACCAGCCACATAAAGATGCTGAATGTCAGTCCTAGTAATGTTAGAGATTGTTCACTTATATACCACTGTCCTATAATGTCTCACAAAGGGAAATTATTTCTATTAATGGAGCTCATCTTCTGTTTATCACATTTAATAGGTAAATCTTCCTAAGAAGGCCATCAGTGACTAAATGTTTTCCCTAATGTGAACTTAGGTAATGCCTATTAAATTAATTTTTGCAGAGAGATATGCCCTACAGACAACTAAAAAGAAAAAAAAGACCTAAATAAATAAGTGTATACATGTATTACAGTAATGTCTAATTTGTAAATATAAATACATATATTATATCTATGAATTGTGGCTCTGTGATAATCCCCGCAAGCCATAGATGAAAATTAAATTATTAGAGTATAAAATATTGTAAGTATGTGTTTTAAATAAAATATGAATATATATATTATTAATTGGGTTTTATTTATTATTAGTCATACACATTTACTATAGTTCTCAAAAAGGCATAGTCATTGGAATGCATTTTTTCTTTTTATTATTTAGTGAGCCCCCAAAATGCATTGGATGTTTTAGCATATTGGCCCTTTCCTATAAGCCAAAATTTTGGACTATATCAAACTGTGGTGGTGCCCCCATTTGTACTTTTTCCAAATGAAGTTTCAGTCTGTGTCTCCACTGGGTCTCTTCCATTTGTACGTGTGGCCATTGTTACTAAGGATAAACATGAGGGGGAATCCAACATTTTGAAGCAGTCCCCAAAACGTAAGGTCAAAATAAATATTGCACTTGGGACAACTATTCTGGTAACAACTGGGGAACCCCCCCTACTGTGTGAGTTTTCTTTTTACTTACTGGGGGGAATTTATCAAAACTGGAGCAGATTTGCACTACAACCAATCAACCTTTCTGTCTCATTTTCAAATCTTACCTGAGCAAACTGAGGAGAGATGTTGATTGTTTGCCATGGACAACTGCTCCAGATTCTGTCTGCTCCCGTTTTGATAAATCCCCCCACAAGGTCCATAGGAAACAAAAGTAGCTACCCTTCAGATGGAAGGACAGTGTCAGCACCAATTCAGGGATAATTGAGTATCTACAGCTGAGTGATACACAAATAAGATACATTTTTGTTAATAGTTAAGATATTTAAATGCATTTTTAGGGTTTAACTCCTGAGTTTTGTGTAATTTTAAATAAAGTAAAAGGTTTGAGCCCAGGCCCCTTTCGGTTCAGTAGAACCGAAGGGCTATTGTACGGGCTATTCACTATAGCCCTACAGCCCCTGAAGTTGTCTGAGGGGCTCAGTCGAACCGAGGTGAAAGCCAAAGTTGGCCGAAAGGCCAGCCATTCGCCGGCCGACAGCCTGTTACTGACTGCTGGGCGGAGCCATCTCACGGCTGGCTCCGGCCACTTGCAGAGACAGATCAGCGTCTGCCCAACTCTCCCACATTTTACTGCTTTGAAGACGGAACTTCGGCTTTGTTGATTACTGTGACACAATTGTCCATTAAAAAGGACATATCTATTTAAATTGAGTGCTGGTGACCTGTTCCTTTATTTCCGTATTTTGCACGGTGCCATCCGTGGCAGTTACTGCAAGCACCATCGTTTTTACTGGCTGGGACTGCTGTAAGGTGTGCGGAGAGCACCCTCACCAACTGCCCAACTCTCCCAGACGCTCCGGGAGTCTCCCGCTATTAGATAACGGCTCCCGGCCGCCCGGGAGAGAAACACTTTTTCCCGGAAAGTTTTACTCTTCTTGATCGAGCAGAGTAAACCTTTCCCTGCTCTGTTGTCTGTTTTTTTTCTTCTGATATCGGAGCTGTTTGCTGCCGTCAGAAAAATAATTAAAAAAACAGCATAGGAATGCAAAGCTAGATTCCTATTGGCTATTTCAATTTGTAATAGCCAATAGCAAACTAGCTATTGCACCCGCCCACTGCTGCTGTAAATCAGCAGAGGGAACCTGAAGTTCTCCATCAGGTCTCCTTATAGTGAGTGACAGCAGCAGAGGGCAGGTGCAATAGCTAGTTTGCTATTGGCTACTGCAAAGTGAAATAGCCAATAGGAATCTAGCTATGTATTAATATGGTGGGGTTTTTTTTATTCAAACGGCAGCAGAACCGCCTGGCCACACATGCTGAGCATGTTTGGCCGACCCAAAGCCAGCCACAGCAAGCCGATTAATGGCTGATTTTAGTCGGTGTACGGATGATTTCAGCGTTCGGCTCACTTCACTTCGGGTCGGTTAATCACTTGGCTGCCTACGGCAGCTTTGTGAATAGACCCCTAAGTTCCTTTCAGCGTATGAAGAAATAAAAAGTGATCTGAAAGGGAATATGATGTTGGTTAAAAAAAACAACACATTGAGTCTTTAGAATGTACCTAACAAAGTGGGGGAAATAAAATAAAGCTACCTGCAAAGATCAGTGTATGCAATTTATGTCCACAGATTGGAAATATCACAATACGGCACTGTAGCTGATTGAGCTGTTAATATGTACCTATTAAGGCACCATGTCAGAATGAAATTAGGGAGGAGAAAAATGACAGCACAGGTAAAGTGGGAACGGATTCTTATGGCGTGATAGAGAGAAAATTGTTATACTTAACGTAATTTTCCTTTCCTGACATGCTCCATGGCAGCATACGAATGGGTTAATCCCCGCCTCCTCTATCCCAATAGGACCATTAATTCATTCATTTTTCAGTCCCACACTGACTAGCTACTCTGAATGGGTGGAATCATATGCTGCCATGGAGCATGTCAGGAAAGGAAAATTATAGTAAATATGATAACAATTTTCCTGTTTTCCTTGCTGCTCCATGTCAGCATACGAACGGGAAATAACCAGCAACACAGGGAGGGATGCTGTACAACTTTAATCTAAAGTCGATACAGAATCAATTACTGCTTGACCAAACTTTTCTGTTGTCAGAACAGCTGGTTCTATACAATAATGTGAAATGAAGGTGTAAACCGAAAACCACGTGAGAAGCTCCCTTAGCTGCCGCCCAAGAGGTAGACATACTGTGTTTAGAGTGCGCTGTAATCCTTTCTGGTACTGCCAACTCCTAGGTTTTGTACGCCATCGAGATCACCTTCACCCTTCAGGCTGCAATAACCCTGCTTGAGGCCTTGTTACCCTTCCTGGCACCCGCAGGAATTACAAAAAGGTGATCTGACTCTCTGAAATACTTTGTAGTTTGGATGTATGTTTGTAGAACTTTTCTGACATCAAGACGACTTAGCTGACTCTTCTGCCATCCTGAAAGATGGTAGGCCAATTTCCTGTTTGATGTGAAAGGACGAGGAGACTTATTCTGTGAAACGAAATATGGGCACCCACACCACTCTATCTGGGAAGAAGGTAGTAAATGGTTATTTCGCTCCCTCAGCCTCCAGACTCTGACACTTTTTGCTGAGGTGATCACCACCAAGAATGATGTGTTTATCGTGAGGTTCACAAGACATACTTCACAAACAAAGCAGAGGCTAAACAGTCAAACCATAATAATAAATCCCACTTGGGAAATAGTCACTTTCTTGGTAGCCTCAATCTTATGACAGCTTTGAAGAATTGTGCCATCAACTCATTTGAGGCTCATTGAATCTTATTGAAGGCTGAAATTTCAGAGACTTGTCCTTTGAGGGAACTCAAACCAAGCCCCATGTCTATGCCCTTCTGAAAAAAGTCCAGTAAGTCACTAACTCTAAGATCCACCGTTCAAAAGATACTTTTAGATGCAAACTCTTGGGGATTTCCTTGATTAGAGACCGACTGCATGTGCCCCCTTGTTTTTTGATGTACGCCACAGCTGTGGTACTGTACATCTTCAAAAACAGTTTCTCTGAAGGAGGTTAAAAGAGCTTGCCAAGCTGCTCTTAACTCCAGGATGTTGGATACCACCTTCCTTGATGAAAAATGCCATAGTCCCTGAGCTTACCTGCCCAGACAAATTGCCCCCCAGCCCTCCTGGCTGGCATCCGTAGTCACCACTGTCCATTGGATTGGCACCAGTGAATGGCAATTCAGAAGATTCCAGAAGCCTCCACCACTGCGGACTCATTCGCATGGATGGACTGACAAGAATCGTCCGGTCTAGCTTCTCTGACCCCCATTGCTGCAGAAATCTGTGCTGAAAAGGACACGCTCTCCACTGTGCCCACTTGACCATGGGGATAGTGGACATCATAGTTTCCACAATCTGTAGACATTGGGAGGCCTCCAGAAGTCGGGCTAAGCATGCCTTGTCCATTTTTTCTAGCATCGCAGGGGTCATTTCTGCCAGAAGAGAAATGCAGTTCTGGACGGTATTTATTCATGACCCAAGGTAGGTGAGATCTTGTGAAGGGATGAGCTGGCTTTTGGACATGTTGATTAACCAGCCAAATTTCTCAAGCATCTGTCGGACTAACTGTAGATGTGCCCTCAGGGTGTCCGGGGTTCTGGTTCAATAACAGGATGTCGTCCAGATAATGCTAAATGCGTATGGCCTTTTCTCTCAGAAGGGCAATTAAGGCTAACAGGACCTTGGAAAACACTTGAGGTGAAGTGGTGAGGCTGAAGGAAAGGCAGACAAATTGGTAATGCGCATGGCACATAGAAATTGCTGAAAATCTGGATGAATTGGAATATGGAAATAAGCATATTTTAAGTCTATGGAAGAAGCCAGTCCTCTGGCTGTATTGCCTGTAGGATGGTCTGAAGAGACTCCATTTGAAATGGTCCTTCCTGATAAATTTGTTCAGATATCTCAAGACTTTTCCTGGCCTTCATTCACCTGTCTCCTTTAAGACAAGAAACAATGGGGAATACATTCCCATTAATTGTTTCTGCTGGGGAACTGGTATCACAGCTACCTGTTTTGTGAGGCTGTCCACAATAGAGAATAGCACCTCCCTTTGTGCTGTTGAAACGGGAAATTTTGCGTTCACGTTATACCGCAGGATCCAACGAGTGCTGGAACAACTGGTGGATGGCGCCACAGTAAACAATCTAGAAGATATGCTGTCCACACACCATTCTGCTTTGGAATATCATCTTTATTCATATTCCTTTAATACAACATGTGCAGGAAACAGAATTTACTACTGCTTCTGTGACTGAAAACTCAGCATATAGCAGGCTACTGCCTGCTACATGCTGACAGTGTAGAGCCGCGCTGCAGCTAGGGAGGATCCCGACAATATTGTCAGGATCCTCTCATTCACCAGAGGCAGAACCAGCTGTGCTTGCTCCTCCCCCATCTGTCCCTCCAGTCAGTGCTGGAGGAATGGAGAGGGGAGACGGGAATCCCCATGGGGACTGGTGACCTAGGGTTAGTTCACACCATAAGCAATGCGATTGCCCGCATAGGATCGCAAGGCACATCGTGCCTGCAGTGTGTTCCGCTGCGGAGCGATCAAAATAGTGCTTGCAGCATTTTGATTGCACCGGACCGCACTGCAGGCACAACGTGCCTTGGGATCCCGTGCAGCGTTGCCATGCCCCCTCCAGCCCGACAAAAAAGTGAGCCGACTGCAATGCGAGGCAGTGTGTTCCGGCCAGAATCGGACCGGAATGCACTGCCTCTCATTTTTTGTCAGGTTCACTTTTTTACCAAAATTTTCCTTTAAACATTTTTATCACATTTTCAAATTGTATGTATGTAAATTTACATGCTATGTAAATTTCTATTTATACTTTATACTTCTATGTATATTTATATTTATGTTTCATCTCCTCTGCTCAATGTATCTCTAGGGTCTACTCTGCCTTGATATCTGCCTCATGCAAATCACAAATCATGTCCTCACACATTTTGCCATATCTTTCAATCAGTCTTGCTTAGATTACATTTGTCAGATCATTTTTGTTATGTGTGTGTTCCCTAATCACACACTGTCATCTTTCCACCCACATACATTTACTAAGTGCTACTGTTTTTTTTTTATAGTTAGAGGGCTGGCACATAACTTCTGGACACTTAGAATGTTTTGGATTCTCATAGGAGCCAAAAGGCAGTGAGTGAATAGCAGCATTCGGCTCAACTATTTTGGTTGCTTCCTCCGAGGTAATGAGCAGAATCAATTTTTTTTTTTTTTATTTAAAAAAAGAAACATTAAAAAAAGTTAAGAAAATAATAAAAACATTTAAAGAAGAGAAAAAAAATTCCAGACCCTTTAGGTCTGTAGGAATGTTAGGAGGGACCCCTATTTAAAAAAAAAAAAACCAGAAAAAATGCATTGTGTTCCCCAAAACTCATACCAGGCCCTTTTAGGTCTGGTAAGAATTTTAAGGAGGAACCCCACCCCCCAAAAATGGGAAAACAAGGCATGTGGTCCCCACCCCCCAAAAATGGGAAAACAAGGCATGTGGTCCCCCCTAAAATTCCCCACCAGACCCTTGGCCCGGGCACCGTGCATCTCTTTGCATACCCGCCAGCATAGTATCCTATCTGGGCTACTTTTTGTCATTGAAGGGACCCTGCCTAAAGCACTCCTTAGGCCTTCAAGCACCTGTAAGTCTGCCATTTCTAACTGTCTTCTTCGTGGACTGACTTATTGTGCCAGTTTTTGTGGAATAGTCACCAAATTTTATAATGACCTATTTTTAAGATAAAAGTGAAAAAATCCTTTGACTCACATGGTCCCTTTAAATAACACCACCGACCTAGCCCCACCAATAAATTTCCTTTGTTTTTATAGAATTGAATACCCATTGATTAATAATTATTTGCATGGATTCCTGTTATCTTCAGGCTTTCTTCATACTATTCTGAGATGCCAAAGATATCGGTTCATCCTATGAAAAATCTAGTGAGCTGATAACATACTGTGCTCTCTGCCTGTACTGCTTGTTATCAATTAGTATTGTTCTCAGTTATCTCTTTAGACTACAGAACTACAGAACACCTCATCCCTGTGTTATAGCAGAGAGGGGGAGATGTTATGTAGTCTCATCCAAGGGTGACAATGCTGCTGGCTCCGTAAATCCAGTAAAGCGAGTGAGCAATGTAACCCTAGGAAAGGAAGTGTCAATGGCAGGATTACTAGGTGAGAAACGGTGGGAAAAAATCCCTGAAAGAAGAAAATTAATTACACTACCACCATCTAAGGATTCATAAGCCGCTGTATATTACGTTTTTATTCTTAAGTTTACATACACTTTAATGTTACTTTTGACTTTTTACATGATATCCTGGTAAGAAAGTGGCCATGGTTGCTTATAAGGTTGAAGAAAACGTGCTGTTGAGAAATACAAATGCTATCATTGCCAACCTCTTGTAATACTCTTTACTGGCAGGAAACATGCATGCAGCCAATGAATGCTGTCAAAGCTCCTCATTTAAATATTTGGTTGATGTATTAACGCCATAGGATTAGCATGATAGTCAGGCAACTAGCATTTTTTAGAATGCATTCACAGATAGTGCTTGATCAGCTTCCTCTCCAGCCTATGTGGCTGGGGAATGACAGCTCAGATCCTGGAAGTCACAAAATCATGCTGTGTCCAGGTTCAATAAGCGGTGAAGAGATCAACAAATTAATGTTCGCTGGTCTTCTCTATCAGTTGACATCTGCCATGCTGGACCTGAGCCCACAGGAGGGGCAGTGAAACTCAAGAATCATGGTTGGGGGGTGCAAGTGTGGGGACTTTCTACATGAAAGCCGACAATCGGCTGAGGGATTTTAATCACACTCTGGTCTACACATTCTTTCATCAGTGTTGTCTAATGACTTTGTAGGAAGAGCAATAGCCCCAAGCAACCAGTGCAGTAACCTATAGCAATCAGAAATACATTTCACTTCACTGACTAAAGTGTCTCTTGATTGATTGCTGTGAATATCTGCTTTTTGGCAATTAGATTTGAGAAAGAAAAATGTGTAAAGTTCTATAGCAACCAGTCAGAATAGATCTTTCAATGGGCTTAACAATATAAATTCAAATCTGATTGATTGATTGATATTGTTTCAGTGGTTTCACATTATTATTGCTGTCTCTACTGTCTTACTGAGCTAGCCAGCATATGTCACCAGTAATGATTCTACACTAGTGTGAATCCTGTCTTGCAAGTAAATGCACCTGTAAAAAGATGATTAAACGGGTTGTGACTAGGGATACGGGGGGCTGATTATATTTGTCTACTTTTTTTTTACGTTGCCAAATTATCATACCTATTGGCTGCATATAGTAAGTTGCAAGTGAAATATTGATGAAAATAAGGCAATTGTTATAATATGCGAGCAAGAAATGGGACAATCGTGATATGGGCAACAAATGCATAATCATCACAAGATGCTGGAAAGAAACTGGCAATTGCTACAATAAAGAGAAAACAAAACTGGCAACAACAAATGGACAATAAACAGGCTCTAGAATATTATTATTATTAGTATTACTATTATTATTATTTTTATACAGGATTTATATAGCGCCAACCATTTGTGCAGCACTTTACAGTATAAGTAAGACATTACAATCACAAAACAATTCAAGACAAGATTGTAAGGAGGGCCCTGCCCATGAGCGCTTTCAATCTAAAAGGGAGGGGCAAGTGATACATGAAGAGGTTTTTTCATCACTACTTTGTTAACTAGCCAGTGTTCTCTGCGCCCTTTCTTGGTTTTTTGAATATTCCCTGAAGAAATGAGTCTTTAGGGAATGCCTAAAGGCAAGCAAGGTGGGAGATTGACGGACAGGTTGGGGTAAAGAGTTCCAGAGGAGGGGAGAGACTCTAGAGAAGTCCTGGAGGCGAGCATGGGAGGAGTTGACAAGGGAGCTGGAAAGCAAGAGGTCTCGGGAGGAGCGGAGGGGACGGTTAGGGTGATATTTTGAGACAAGGTTTGAGATCTATCCGGGGGCAGCGTTGTGGATGGCTTTATAAGTGATGGTTAATATTTTGAATGTTATCCTTTGGGCGATTGGAAGCCAGTGCAGGGATTTGCAGTTTCATTGGTGACGTAGGGGCGTGTTTGGGAGATGTTACGAAGGTGAAGGTGGCAGGATTTGGATAGTGATTGCATGTGGGGAAGAAAGGTGAGGTCCGAGTCAAGGATGACATCTAGCACCTTGGCATGGGGAAGGGTTGGATAGTTGTGTTATCAATCTCAAGGGAAATGTTGAGGGAAGGTGCACGGGCTCATGAGCTGAGTTTTTTAAAGGTTGAGCTTTGTGTTGTGACATACAGACTGATGTGTCAGTTAGTAGATTAGTGAAACGCAAGGACACGCAAGAATATGTAGGCAACAAGTTGTACTCACCTGATCCACCGAGCTGGCTTGCTCTTAGACCAGTCCCTAGAGCTTCCACTCCAACGGTCTAATGTCGAATAAATCATCACATTCTATACACAGTGTATAGACATGAGGACGCTGAGGAACATTCCAGTGTTGCAGTGTAGGAGGAGAGAGGCTTCATGACTGGAGAAGCAGACAGCCGATTCAGGTGAGCATAACTTTTGTTTTTAGCACCTAGACAGAAATTAGTATTTAACCCTTGCAGTGTGGGGGTAGCCTCACTGCAAGGGTTAATAACACTTTTACCTGGAGCTCTTTAACCCTTTCCCTGCCACCGACGTAAGACGTGTGGCGGAACACAACTGTTTCTAACTAACCACGCCAGTAGGCCTTACGTTGGTGGCTTTCTTCCTTGTGCTATAAGCTCATGGTCGCTTTAGCTATTAACTAAAAATCTGGGTGCCCTTCCCCCTCCGGCACTGGCATCTGCAGCCTCTTCTGCCCTCTCCATGATATGATTCTCCTCGGATCGCCACTGCTCTCCCCCGCCTGTATGGGCTGAGGCAACGGGCATCCAAAGAGAAAATGACACCTGAAGCTGGCGGGATGGGGAGCGCTGTCATCCAGCGATGTGCAGAGAGGAGCTACAGCCGAGTGGGGAGGAGAGAGGAGAGACACTGTCATCCTGTCAGTTTCAGGATGACAGCAGCTGTGTGCGTGGTTGAGTGGAGGATTGGTAAATATCTGTGATATTTACCGATCCTCTGTGTGAAGGACAAACACTGGAGTGATCAGCTGATCACTCCAGTGTTTGCATATAACTGGGGACACATATTACTTTGTAACAATCCGTGTACCCATTGCACTCCTTACCGCTAATCCGTGATGATAGGTTGGGTGCATCAGTAGTCGACGGATGGCCACCGTCAAAATAGAATATAAGAAATCATGGACACCGGCACTCCAAAAGTAGAATAACGTCCCTTTATTGACGTTACATGCAATAACACACTTATTGCAACGTTTCGGGGTCACACAGGATCCCCTTCATCAAGCAGAACAAGTGAGAATTACAAGCAGATATGGACAAGTATTTATACACATCCTTGTATGTGAAAAGACCAATCCCAATGCCCAAAAGTGATCCTATGACATCATTTCCCGCCGGAATTCAAATTACAGTAGTTACTGTATACATGTGAGGGTCGCTCAAAACATAGTTATAAGGTGTATTATATGAATTCAGCCAGAGATGGAGTGATGCAGTGTCTGGGAAATCAAATAATGTGCCGTGCTGCTGCTGGGGATCTGTGTCTGTGTAACGGCTGTAAAGCAGCTGTTCCAGGGACACAGGTCGGTAAATCGGGGGGCGTGGCCGGCCGCTAGAGAGCTGGAGCTCGTCATATTCAGGCCGCACCCATGGTTTGTCATCGGGCTCGTATCTTGCGGTGATAGGCCGAGTGCGTCTAGGGGTGCGTGGTGCCGGCCGCGTCATCGGTAGCCATAGCAGCGGTCGGACGCCGCTGTCACGCCCCTGCAGTCTCAACTCTAAATACGGTTCCGCTCGCAATAAGGGCTAGGGCACCAGGAGAGTGTGTGGCATTAAAAGCAGGGCATGGGGTGGTGATGATAGGCAGACATATGTAAGGCAAGGAGTGGCCGGCACATATGGGAGACATGCAAATCATCACACTGTACATGTGTGGAGGTAACCTGGCAGGACAGCTCCCTGCAGGGGCCTGGGTCACAGGTGCTTAAGCATTATATGCATGGTGCAAAAACGGTACAGAAACAGTTTATGCATGGTACAAAAGTGGTCGCAAGAAGTATGTTAACATGTATGGTCAGACATAAGCATTTCTCCTGGCTGGAGCAACGTGTATATGGTAACAGTGAAGGAAACAATTGAGAGTGAAGCATCTCCATAGTCAGGACAGCGCATGACATATGCATGATAAACCATAAGTAATAAATGGTCAGAGCATCATAAGACACATACATGGTTCAATAGGGCAGAACGCATGGACACGCATAGACACGTATGCGGTACATAATAGGGAGTGGAGCGACATATAGGCGGGAAATTAGATGGGATCAAGGCAAAAAAAGAGTGCTAGGTCATCCGGCCCCAGCTGTGGCGGTGGGGCCACCCAAGGGGGGAAAAAACAAGAAAAAACACATTCAACCTTATGGTACGCCATGCCCTGGTGAGTTTGCGTTAGCGATCTGGTAGGAAGCACGTCAGTGTGAGGCTTGTGTTGAGGCCCCTGGGTATGATGGTATCCAGTGTGTGGATCCAGTAGGCTTCTCGTTGGAGAAGATACCTATCATGGTTCCACATGTTCGATAACCATCCCACGTAACTCGTGGGTCTGGTGTCGAAGATTGGCAAAGTGGACAGCCACCGGTTTGTTCAGATCTGGAGTTTCACTGGTTGTGGTGTTGGTGATCGCAATTCTAATATCGCTGCAATGTTTTTGAAACCGTCGCTTGAACGGCGTCCCATGGTCTTGCCCGTAGACAAGGCCACATGGACACTTAAGTAGGTAGACACATGCTTCTGTGATGCAGTTTAGATAGCCCCTGATGAGGTATCGTTTGCCACTGTGTGGATGCGAGAACGTATCTCCAACGATAAGCGCGCTGCAAATGTTACAGTTGTAACACTTGTAGCAGCCTGTGCGTTGTGAAATCCTAGTGGGCGTGCGCAAGTACTTGTGTCTGGGATCAGCCTGGACCAAATGGTCTCTCAGGTTTCTACTGCGGCGGTATACCTGCAGTGGTGCCGTCTTAAGCTGTGTGGCTAAACTTCTGTCGGCTTGAAGAATGTTCAGATTTTTGGTGGTGGACCTATGTATTAGGCGTGAGGCACCGTTGAATTTCTGAATAAATGGAATCCTATCCACTGAAGGTTTGTCCTTCTTCGTTGTGGAGGACATCTTGGTAATGGCTTGGTCAAGGGCATGGTCCAATATGGTCACTGGGTAACCCCGTTGCCGGAACTTACTATACATGGCTTGCGTCCTTGTCTGAACAAATACGCAGAACCCACATTAATTGGGATATGGGTAGATTGTCCAGTAGGTGTCGGGGGTGGGAGCTTCGGTAATGTAGGATCGTGTTGAGGTCAGTGGGTTTGCTGAATAGGGTCGTGTGCAGCTGACCATCAGATATGTTGATCAGCACATCAAGAAAGGTGATGTGGTAATTGCTGAATTCAGTGTTAAAAATAATCCCTGGAAAAATGGAGTTCAGAAATTTGGTGAAGACATGGAAAGTGGCTGTCTCACCCTGCCAGATGACAAAAATGTCATCGATGTAGCAGACCCAAAATACCACATGGGTCATGAATAACTCTGAGGGTTAAATGAAGATCTCTTCCAAAAAACCCATAAACAGGTTGGCAAATGATGGGGCAGCAGAGCTGCCCATCGCGGTCAGAAACTGGTTGATAGTGAATATTTTACTATCAACAGTTTCTGAATGAATGGGAAGCCTCTGTACTGAGTTAATTGATTAATTGTTAGAACGCACCACAGTGCTTAATTTTTTCTAATTAACATTAATTTAACTGTGGCAGCGCATGCCAAAGCATTGTGACGCATTGCCACACGTTGTGATACGCTGTGTTGCAATTAAATATATGCCTATATAATTTCAGCACACACACCAGGATAGCGCACTAACCATTTTTAGCATAAGTCACTTTTTTTTACAGTTTTGCATTCCTTCATTTTTTTACCGTTTCGCAAAAAGGCGCAATTTAAAATTTACAAATATTTGTTATTTATTAACTCAATACAGTTTTATCTTTTAGATTTAGTCAAAAAAAGTATTTTATTGTGCACTGATACTGATTTTAGTGTCCTTTTATCAATTTGATTGTGTATTTTTATTGGTTTAATATTGATTTGACAAACATTTGTGCAATTATCGCAGAACCTAAAGAATTAGGTTCAGAAAATATATGGTTTGGGGGGTCTTTTACAAGCGCAAGCAATGCAGCAGTAGGAAATCAAAACAATGTGAAAAATTGCAAAAAAAGTGTGGCCAGTGGAGGGCTTTGCAGCAACAAGGTTAAAACAAGCTCATGGCTCCTGATGCAGCAGCTGTGAGCTTGGCATAATTTACTACACCCGAGCTATGTGGTAAAAGTGTTGAGCCCTGATATCTCCATAAAGAGTACCTTTCATCTTCCTCTTGTTAGCCCCATTGTGATAGCAATAAAGTTAAATGGGAAAAAAAAGCCAACCCTACCCCCCACCCACACATACAAATGCAAGCCTCCTGAGACAGCACACACAGCCCTGGTGAGACACCACACAAAACCCTGATGAGATGCTGCACACAGCCCTGTGGAGACTGCACAGCCCTGGTGAGACCGCACACAGCCTTGGTGAAACCGCACACAGTCCTGGTGAGACCGCACAGCCCTGGTTAGACCCCGCACAGCCTCCTGAGACTGCACACAGCCCTACTGAAAAACACAGAGTATCTACTAATATTATTCTGCATTGCTGTACAATGTATTGCTGGGATTTTTAGGCCTCTCTAGCTGGTGGTGTTTTTGCTGTATTGCTGTATATTGTTTTGCTCGGATTTGTAGTCTCTGTACAGTTTGGAGTCAGTGTCATCTGAGACCTGGTCCTGGCACTCCACCATGTTCCAAAAATATTGGTCTGTTTTTTTAAAAACTGTCACATGACACTAAAAAAATTGTGTTGGAAATTGGTATCAGCGAGTACTTGTACTTGGTCAGGAAAAATTGGTATCAGTGCATCTCTAATTTCCAGAGCAAATGTTGGTGAAAGATGCGATATGTGAAATTATCAGTGCTGAAAAATAGGGATGTTCCGATACAAGTACAGATAATTTTCCAGCTCCAAGACTAGACTAGAGAAAAATTAAAAAGTTAGGAGGCAGCTGTCATTTTTAAGGAGCATACGGAGCTCTTGGGAATTGTGCATCCCTGTTATAATGTAAGATTTAAAAAAAAATGTTTTTAAATAAGAGATGCACCGATACCATTTTTTCAAGTACATGTACTGATACTTGTCAAAGTACTCACAGATGCAAGTACTGATACAGTTTTGTTTATTGTCATGTGACAGTTTTTCTAAAACAATACAGACTAATGATTTCATGCCAGAGCCCTGTCACAGCTGCAACCAATAGACAGAATCTCACCTTTTTTGCTGGACCTTTAACTTATAAAAGGTTTAAGTGTGTCTTTCAGCCACTCCAATGAACTGAATAATATGCCTGGATCAAGAAAGTATTCATTTAAAGCAGCAGCAAGGCTTAGGCAAAGCAAATAAATAAAACTTCATAGTGCTTTCAGTTAAGAAAAATACATGAAAATATTTATTAAAACAACTCTAAAAAATCATATTTGTTGGTGCATAATAAATCATGCACAGAATATCTAAGTTCAGATTAAACGTGTCACTGGAGATAGATATACCATCAGAGGTCCTGTGTTTTCCCAGGGGAACAATGCCACTAACAGTGGTTTGCTCCTGAACCCTAGGAGTTACGTCACTCTACTCCACCCTATGTATTATATCATATAGGCTTCATCAGGAGAACCAAAAAGTGTGCCTTAACACAATTATAGAAAAGTGATATATTGCAAATTATCAGTCCTTAGATGTGGTGGCTGCATTAGCCTTCCTTTTTAAGACGTTTTGCTTTCTTTTCACCTGTTATCCAGCCAGTAATACAGGGGGTGGCTGCATTTGCTCACTCACCCTACCGGAGCTATGGAGAAGCATAATTTTCACCGCAACATAAGGGGTAGGGTTCTCTAGTCCTCAGTGATAGCTGAGAAGAGTGTGACTATTAAGTGTACAGGACAGGCAGAGAGCACAGGAAGTTATCAACTGACAGCGTTTCTGGCAGAGTCTTCAGGTATTTTTTGTACTTATCAAACAGATATAACAAAACACTTTCAACTGCATATTTGCATCTAACCAAATAAGATAAGTTTTGTTAGGACATACACTTCCTTAAATTTTACCTGCCCCATTGACCTCATTGCATTTAGCTGAATGGCAAGATTTTGCTGAAATTATCTTAATTCTCACTGAAATTTAGGTCCAATTTAATGTAATATAAGTCCAATTTGAGATCATAAGAGTGGACTAAAATCAATGCTTTTTTAGACATCGTTCAATGTGTTTTTTGAGTGCCTCTTTAACATCTTTGTTCCGAAAAGAGTAAATGAAAGGGTTAATGAAAGGAGTAACAGCTGTATACATAAGGGCAAGGAATTTGTCATACTGGCTGCCCTTGGGTTTTACGTACACAATGGTGGCTGTACCATAGAAGAGGCTGGCCACGATTAGATGAGATGAACATGTGGAGAAGGCCTTCTGCTTCCCTTTAACACTGCTAATCTTTAAAACAGTAATGATGATCCGTACATAGAACCCTAAAATGATAATGAAAGGAACTACAACATCAAGGAAAGCAATAAAGCTAGTTATCACAATGACAACAAGTGGAATAGAGCATGCCATACTCTGTAGTGGGGCAAAGTCACAAAAGAAATGATTTATCTTTGAACCACAAAATTCCAGCTGTGCTGTGATGATTGTTGGTGCTAGGACTATGCCAAAACCAACCATCCAAGGCAGAACTGCCAACTTGGTACAAAGCTGAGTGTTCATTATAGCTGGGTAACGTAGAGGGTTATTTATAGCCAGGTGTCGATCAAAGACCATTACTGATAGCAGATAACATTCTGTAACACCTAAGGAGTTGAATACATATAGCTGTGTAAAACAACTAATAAAAGAAATGTTTTTATTTGTTGACACAAGGCTGGCTAGGAGCTTTGGGACAGTGGAAGAAACAAACACAATTTCCAAAGCTGAAAATGTGCAGATGTACAAATACATTGGAGTATGAAGGGAAGGATCAGCTTGAACAAGTGCAATAATTGCAGTGTTTGCAGCGACACTTGTAATGTATGTCAGCAGTACCAAAATAAAAATCACAGTCTGATATCGGTGAAAGTCAGAGAAAGACAGCAGAACAAATTCTGCTATTAAAGTGGTGTTAAAGTGTTCCATTTTTATTTTAATTCATACCTGTAGGGAGGGAAAACATTATATTTTATATCATCATATATCATCACAATTGTATTTTAGACATGGACTACATATTTGGGGTCTATCCCCTAATATTCTTTGTTTTGGATCACATCTACCCACTTGATTTTCTGGCCCTGGGCATGGAAAGTCAGTCCTTTGGCTATATTCTCCATAATGTAAAAATTCAAGCAAATTCCAACAGGAAAAGCAAAACCTCCTTAAAAGCTTCTGCAAATGGTCAAAGCTGAAAATGTACTCTGCGGTTTCACCAGTCTGGTTAGGCCCCTCAGTGCCCTGGTGAGACCCCAAAGAGCCCTGGTTAAACTAGGGCTCTGTGGGGGTCTCAGCAGGGCGGACCCCCAGTCTTGGTGAAACCCCACAGAGCTGCGGGGAGACCCTACAAAGGCCCGATTTAATCAGGGCTCTGTGGGGTCTCACTAGGGCTCTGTGGGGTCTAGACCCCACAGAGCCCTGGTAAAATCCCAAAGAGCCCACCAGGGTAGGGTCCCAACATGGTTCTGTGAGGTTAAAAAAGGGCTGGTGAAACCCCACAGAGCCCTGGTGAGACCCCAAAGTGCCCTGGTGAGACCCCACACAGGCCCGGTTAAACCAGGGCTCTGTAGGGTCTCACCAGCACCAGGGCTCTGTAGGGTCTCATCACCAGCCTGGTTAGACCCCTCAGAGCTGTGGTGAGACCCCAAAGAGCCCCAGTGAGACTTTCTCACCAAGGCTCTGTCTGGTCTCACCAGGGCGAGATAGGGTCTCACCAGCACCAGGGCTCCGTAGGGTCTCGCCAGTGCTCTGTGGGGTCTCAACAGCCTGGTTAGACCCCTTCAGGGCCCTGGTGAGATCCCACAAAGCCCTGGTTAAACCAGGGCTCTGAGGGGGTCTCATCAGGGCTCTGTGGGGTCTAATCAGCCTTGTTAGTCCCACAGAGCCCTTGTGAGACCCCTTTAGTGCCCTGATGAGACTCCTTTAGTGCCCTGATGAGACTCCTTTAGTGCCCTGATGAGACCCCTTTAGTGCCCTGATGAGACCCCTTTAGTGCCCTGATGAGACCCCCTTAGTGCCCTGATGAGACTCCACAGAGCCCTGGTTAAACCAGGGCTCTGTGGGGTCTCACCAGGGCGAGATAGGGTCTCAACAGCACCAGGGCTCCATAGGGTCTCACCGGTGCTATGTGGGGTCTCACAAGCCTGGTTAGACCCCTTCAGGGCCCTGGTGAGACCCCACAGACCAGGGATCTGTGGGGTCTCACCAGAGCTCTGAGGGGGCCTCACCAGGGTAGTAGGGTTCTGTGGGGTCTCACCAGGGCTTTGAGGGGGCCTCACATAGCCCTGGGGAGACCCTACACAGCCCAGGTGAGTCCCTACTGGTTAAACCAGGGCACTGTGGGCTCTCACCAGGGCTCTGAGGGGGCCTCACCAGGGGAGCAGGGATCTGTGGGGCCTCACCAGAGCTCTGAGGGGGCCTCACCAGGGGAGCAGGGATCTGTGGGGCCTCACCAGAGCTCTGAGGGGGCCTCACCAGGGGAGCAGGGATCTGTGGGGCCTCACCAGAGCTCTGAGGGGGCCTCACCAGGGGAGCAGGGATCTGTGGGGCCTCACCAGAGCTCTGAGGGGGCCTCACCAGGGGAGCAGGGATCTGTGGGGCCTCACCAGAGCTCTGAGGGGGCCTCACCAGGGGAGCAGGGATCTGTGGGGCCTCACCAGAGCTCTGAGGGGGCCTCACCAGGGGAGCAGGGATCTGTGGGGCCTCACCAGAGCTCTGAGGGGGCCTCACCAGGGGAGCAGGGATCTGTGGGGCCTCACCAGAGCTCTGAGGGGGCCTCACCAGGGGAGCAGGGATCTGTGGGGCCTCACCAGAGCTCTGAGGGGGCCTCACCAGGGGAGCAGGGATCTGTGGGGCCTCACCAGAGCTCTGAGGGGGCCTCACCAGGGGAGCAGGGATCTGTGGGGCCTCACCAGAGCTCTGAGGGGGCCTCACCAGGGGAGCAGGGATCTGTGGGGCCTCACCAGAGCTCTGAGGGGGCCTCACCAGGGGAGCAGGGATCTGTGGGGCCTCACCAGAGCTCTGAGGGGGCCTCACCAGGGGAGCAGGGATCTGTGGGGCCTCACCAGAGCTCTGAGGGGGCCTCACCAGGGGAGCAGGGATCTGTGGGGCCTCACCAGAGCTCTGAGGGGGCCTCACCAGGGGAGCAGGGATCTGTGGGGCCTCACCAGAGCTCTGAGGGGGCCTCACCAGGGGAGCAGGGATCTGTGGGGCCTCACCAGAGCTCTGAGGGGGCCTCACCAGGGGAGCAGGGATCTGTGGGGCCTCACCAGAGCTCTGAGGGGGCCTCACCAGGGGAGCAGGGATCTGTGGGGCCTCACCAGAGCTCTGAGGGGGCCTCACCAGGGGAGCAGGGATCTGTGGGGCCTCACCAGAGCTCTGAGGGGGCCTCACCAGGCTAGAAGGGATCTGTGGGGACTCACCGGGCTCTGAGGGGGCCTTACCAGGGTAGCAGGGTTCTGTGGGCGAGAACCCATCAGGGCGAGATCCCAAAGAGCCCTGGTTAAACCAGGGCTCTCCACAGTGCTCTCACCTGATTTCCACAAGGCTCTCCAGGCTACCATTCCAGTACTGTGTGTGCTGTGCTGGCCGTGTCTTGTGGGCGTCTCCATCAACTTCTGTAGTTAAACTCCGCCCTCCCAGCCAGAGATCCTCGTGTGGTGGATGGGAGGGGTGAGGTCTCTTCTCATTGGCTGGTGGGCGGAGCTCCGTGCAGAAGACCGAGCCGATGGTCCGCACCAACGATCAGGTAACGTATGAGCTCTCAGCCCTGTCACTGTCAAACTGAGAGTCTCAGTTTGACAGCTACGGGGATGAGAGCTCACAACGCTACCTGGCTGCCGTTCTGACAGGGCAAACTAGGCGGCCGTGAGGCCCTCGGGAGGCCTAAGGCGACCGCCTAATTTGCCTAATTAAAGAGCCGCCTCTGCCTTAGCTTAGTGAATGAGCTAAAGTGCCGCTGACTTCCATCATCCAATCGTGTGCAGTAGGGGTGTTCAGATACCAGTGCTGATACTTGGCCTTTTCACGAGAACTACCAGGGTTGCAGAGGTTGCAGCTGGGACCTAGCTCTGTTGCTCCACCACTGTGCTGAAATCATTAGTCTGTATCATGTTAGAAAAACTGTCACATGACAATAAACAAAACTTTATCAGTATTTGTATCTGTGAGTACTTGGGCAGGTATCAGTACTTGAAAAAATGGTATTGGTGCATCCCTTATAAATATTTATTTTTAAAAATCATACATTAAAACAGGGATGCACAAAACCTAAGAGCTCTGTATGCTCCTTAAAAATTACAGCTGCCTCATGACTTTTGAATTTTTCTCTAGTCTAGTCTTGGAGCTGGAAAAGTATCTGCACATGTACTTGTACTTCTACCAAGTACGGTACTTGGTATCTGAACATCCCTAGTGTGCAAGCAAAAATACTTTTTTTTTTCCTTACAAGTGATTGGGTATTCTTTGCAAAGTTAAGGGAGAATTTCCCTGAAAAGTAAACAGGCTTATTTGCCTTTAGTAAATCATCCCCTTAGAGCAGGGCTCAAAATTTCAAGTCTTGAGCTACTAGCCAGGCCTTAAGAGTTACTCGCCACTAGTTGCTCCACCTAGCCCTTACCCTGCCCCAGCCTTAACTCCGCCCCTTAAACACACCCTCTTAAATAATCTTATGACAATTCTTATCTTATGATAGTTGCCGCTTTTAAAAATGGCAGATTAGGGATTTCCTGCTGCAGGAAAATGCAAGTTCCTGACTCAGGAATCCCTATTCACACCTGAAATATATGTGTCAATTGGGGCCTAATATACACATACTCTAAAACACATTATTACTCTTTTCAACGTCCGCCCCCCCCC
>NW_017308314.1:132961-139420 GCF_000935625.1 Nanorana parkeri | reverse complement strand
AAAATAATAATACACTCAACCTTCCCCCTTATTAATCCCCCCACACGTAAAATATTACACTCCACCTTATTACCCCCCACACACACAAAATAATAATACACGCCATTCAGCCCCTGTCTTTGCAGGGAGGAGGCTGTGAGAAGGATCGATCCCTGGTTATCTAGGGGTAGATTAGTGAGGTCTGCAGACCTCACTAATACATCCTTTTCTTTCGGCCGGAGCTCAGAACTGTCAGAGCTCCGGGCGAAGGAAGCCGGAGCTGACAGGAGCAGCTCTGCGGTCTGCATCCGACAAAGATGCAGACCGTGGAGCTTTTCCCGCAAGTCAGGTATGCGGTCTGGGCCACATAGTACCGGTTTCGCGGTCCAGAGTTGTTCCGCGGACCGGTACTTGGAGACCCAAATTTCAACTCGCCGTCACTTTATTTTTACTCGCCAAATGCGAGAAGGCGAGTGGAAATTTTTAGCCCTCCCTTAGAGTACATTGTGAATGTGTGTTATGAGTACTACAGAATAGCTTATACATCAACACAGGTTTCACAAAATCACATTACGGTTTTAGCTGAAGGAAGCCATTTTCAGTCAAGTCTTTTTATTGTATATAAAAAGGACATGACTGAAGTTAATATAAAAGTAGAACTGAGGCCAAAACACTTTTTTTTATACTAATAAACCTGACAGTTACTCAAATCCCTCTCCACTCTATCCAAAACTGAAAGTTTTGGTTTCAGTTGAACTGTAAGCAGAGGAAAAGCAGTAGAGGATATGTACAACTGTGTCCAATAAATATCTTAATCTAGCTGTTTATATTAATTAGGACATAAGTAAATGATACAATATATGCATGCTAAAATAATACAGTATTTGCCTGTAGTAAAAACAATAATTACAGCTTTGGGTAGGCTAAAATGAGAGAATGCAAAACATAAAGTACAATAATGTGTCCAACAAATGAACAATAATTATTAGAATGCTATTATTAATATCAGTGGCTTTAATACATTAGTAGTAGTAGTGAGGCCCATTTCTCTATGTGAGATGTCAGTAATATTGATTTTTAGAAAAGTAATATCTATCATATTTATTAATTTACTCATTGAACTCATAAAAAAATATTTCTTTTGATTTTTTTTACCCTGGCATTTCTTGTATGCTAAGCTGCAAAGGCTAGAAAAGTGTACAGGTCTTGAGGGCTGCATGTTTCCACAACAGCTACTGTTAGGACATGATTGGTTTAGCAACCATAATGCTTTCTATCCTCTGGGAACAGCTGCCACTTCTGTAAATTATTTTGTGCACAAACAGAATTGTGTTTATTACACTGAAATACCTGTCTACCATAAAATATGTATAAGACTTATGCTACTTTTTATTTTTGTTTTATACATCAGAAGATCCATAAAAAAAACATAAAACTATCAAATCTGAAAGCACAGTAGAATTAAAACAACAACCAATCATATTTAAGAGTCATACGGCCATTTCCATGGAAGCTTCTTACTTAAAGTTGAAAAGCTGAAAGATGATTCTTCTTTAAGATGCTTGATAGTTCTTGCCAATTGAAAATTATAAATGTAAAACACAATACATTTTGCTTGAACATCTTTTAAGGAACAACACAGTTGCCTAAAACATGCTCATTTGCCTCTTTTATAATATATGTAAAAGGAGACATGGTGACACAGGGGAATTAGGTTCCTTACAAAATTAGCCGTTCCTGACTTTGGGGAATAGTAGCATAGCAAAGGTAACTAGCAAGCTCATAATTGCCTTTTAAAAGTTAGAAGACAAGGATGTATTATAAGCTATTATGGTGATTTTTTTTCTGGTTATTTAATGCAAGGGGAAAAAAATTGTGTTGTATATTAATCACGATTAAGGTTTCTTTTATTACCAAGTGCAGTTCTGCATGTAGGCTCTTTTCAAGGAACTTCAGAGTTGGTAACTGGGGACAAAGAGAAGACAAATCTATTAAATACTTTCTTCAGCTCTGCGTATACCAAGCAACATGGTGGAACTCAAGTCTATAAAGGGAATCGCAGTGCCACAGCCTCAAATTAACCACAATGGTGAACAATTGATAACGTCCAGAAACAGACAAAATTAAGGTGAACACAGCACTTGGACTGGATGGTTTACACTCATGTGTCCTCAAAGAATTGAGCTGTATAATTTTGAAGCTTTTGTATCTAATTTTTAGAGACTCTCTAATGGCTGGCTTGGTACCGATGGATTGACACAAGGCCAAGGTGGGGCCTATATTTAAAAAGGATCAAAGTCTTTACCAAGTAATTACAGACCTGTAAGCTTAACTTCATTAGTTGGGAAGATACTGGAAAGTTTAATAAAGGATCACATGTTTATGTTTCAAAATATTATTATAAGTGATAGTCAGCATTAATTCACAAAAGACAGAAGTTGTTGAACAAATCTACTTTCTTTTTATGAGGAAGTGAGTAAAAAATGGACAGGGGAATGCTGTGGATATTGTATACTTGGACATTGCAAAAGCTTTTGGACACAGTTTCCCCACATGCGGCTAATGTATAAGTTAAGGTCAGTAGGTATAGAGCAGTGGTGGCGAACCTTGGCACTCCAGCTGTGCCAAAACTACAAATCCCAAGATGCATCTGCCTCTGGGAGTTACGTCTGTGGCTGCCAGAGCCTTGCAATGCCTCATGGGATTTGTAGTTGCAAAACAGATGGAGTGCCAAGGTTCGCCATCACTGCTATAGAGTATTCAATCTGTAATTGGATAGAAAACTGGCTGAAAGACCATATTCAGAGAGTGGTGATGAATAATTCATATTCGGAATGGTCTGAGGTTGTTAGTAAAGTCCCCCAAGTTTAAGTGTCGGGTCCCTTACTGTTTAATCCATATATATATTATATAGTGTTGGGGATTAAAAGTACTATTTCTGTGTTTGCAGATGACACCAAGCTAAGTAGGGGAATACATTCCTTACAGGATGCCTCCAATTTACAAGCAGATCTGAATGCACTGTGTGATTGGGCATCTATTTGAGCATCTAGTTATGCACTTGGGGACTAAAAACATGCATGCACCATACACTCTAGGGGGAGTATGTTTGGGGGAGTCAATGATGGAGAAGGATCTGGGTGCTCTGTTACACCATAAACTGAATAATAGCACGCAATGTCAAGCGGTAGTTTCTAAAGCAAGCAAATTACTTTAATGTATTAAAAGGGGTCCTAAAACCAGAGAGAGAGAGAGAGACATAATCCTGCCCCTGTACAAAGCATTAGTAAGACCTCATCTGGAATATGCAATTCAGTTTTGGGCACCAGTTCACAAAAATAATGTTTTTGGAACTGGCAAAAATGCAGAGAAAGATAACTAAACTCAACTAAAATTATTATTACTAATTATTTTTTATTTTATTTTTTATTTCGTCGTTGTCGTGGACAACGCTGGACGCCGTGATTGACCATGGATTATGTTGGTGGATCCATTTTTTGGGTTTTTTGTTTTTTTAAATAAAAGACTTGTCAAAAACATGTCTTTTGTTTTTTTCCAAATAAAGGATTTTATCAAAAGTCTGGACTTTTTAATAAATATTTTTTTTAACCCTTTAATGAATGGGTAGGGGTACAAGTACTCCTTACTTATTCACTAAGGGAGGGGGGCGGCATCTGGGTGCCCCCTTAATTAAAGAGGTACCCTGATGCAAATAAGCCCCCTTGCCCGCAGACCCCCACAACCACCGGGTCAGGGTTGTGGGGACGAGGCCCTTGTCCCCATCGGCACGGGGGCACCCTCTTAGTGCTGAGGGCATGTGGCCTGGTGTGGGAGGGAGGGGGAGGCCGTTCGCTTTCCCCCCCCTTCCGGCCCTGCGAGGCCTATGCCCGGATCAAGGGTCTGGTATGGAATTTTAGGGGGGACCCCATGTTTTTTTCCCCATTTTTGGGGAAAAAAACGGGCTATTCACAATAGCCCGTACAGCTCCCAAACTTAGCCGAGCGGCTCAGTCGAACCGAAGGCATATGCCTCGGCTCGGCTGAGCTGCGCTGAAAGCCGAAGCTGTCCGAGTGGCCGGCCGACAGCCTGCTTCTGACAGCTGGCAGAGCCAGCCGTGATCTTAGGGACACTGATCTCCAGACAGCAAACTCTCCCGGGCGCTCCGGGAGTCTCCCGCTCCCGGGCACCCAGGAGAGAAACACTGCTTTTTCTTTGTTCTGACATTACTGCTAGCTCCGCACAATCGTTTTCTATTTACTTTTTTTGTACTTTTCTTGTAATTTTTCTGTTCTGCTTGGTCCCTCTGGGACCGAGCAGAACAGCCGAGCCGGCATTCGGCTATTCACTCACTGCTGTTTGGCATCTATAAGAATAGGCCGAACAGCAACGAGTAGCCTGCCGGAGGTTCGGCTCAGCCAATCCAGATGTTGGATCGGCTGAGTCGAACTCCTTCCGCACTTCGGGTCAGCCGAACGTGCTCAGCATGTTCGGCCGACCCGAAGCCATGCGAAGCAAGCCGATGTACGGCTGATTTCAGCTGATATACGGCTGAAATCAGCCGTACAAGCCTGAAGTGAATAGCCATACAGTGTTCGGCTCACTACACTTGGGGTCGGTTGTTCACTCGGCTGCCCTCGGCAGCTTAGTGAATAGACCTCTATGTGGCTCATTACTTCTCTCTTCTCAAGCAGAAGAAATATGGTTTTGACGGGTTTGTAAGTATTTTTCATCAACTTGAAAAATCTCTGTCATAGATAATGATCACTTCCAATGCTAGACTCATATCTGCCCACAAGGTAAGGTAGCTTTCATCCAATCCACGTATGGACATCAGAATGCGGACGGAATAAAGTGAGATTACAACTGCATATGGTTTAATATGGAAACTGATCTGCATATGGCACAAGTGGTTTAATATGCCATGGGTTTTTAGACGTGAGTTAGGAAGCTTCCATTTAACCAACAAGGATGGAAAACTGCAGGTAAAGTCACTGAAAACCGCTGCATGCAGGATATCTACAAAATACACAGTGTATTACTCTGGTGAGAACTGGTTCCATTCACATAAACTAACGGGAATACTGCCTTACAAAGTTGTACTTAAACTCCAGAAAGCAGCAATGAGGCAAAGTAGGCTGTGATAATGCCCAGTAGTATTGTAGTATTAGGAGGTCTGATCCACTCCCCCATAAACCAAAATCTATGTAATAAAATAAAACAAATTTAAACCAAATACATTTTTCCTATGGAGAGAAGGACATCACAAAAATGAAGGGCAGTGTATTTATTGTAATGAAATGGTCTGAATAACATATTTTGCAATTGTAAGAACACTGTCAGATTAATGGTGAATGTTTGCAGTCCACTACTTTTTGAAATTCTAGAGTAAAAACCTGGCACATACTGTACAATAAAACATGATTTTTATGATTACATACGTAAATTTGAATTACCCAGTTTTTTTTTCTCTAGAAGTTTATTTTTGGTTAGATACTGTTTCTTGGCATAAGGTATTTAAAGTATTTTGTATAATTCAGAAAACATAGGATATAAGTAGCATTTTCTATGTCTTAAAGAGTTTTGTAACCTGTATGCATATTGATAAAGATGAAGGTGGATAAAGAATTTAATACAATAGTGAATACAGGTTCCTATGAAGCAGAGAAAAACACTAGTACTACTCTAACATAAATGAATAATGAATATAATAAAAGCAATTGGCATAATTATACAGGCGCTATCTCTCCTTTTTGTATAAAATTTATAAAAATGTATAAACAAATGTAGACCTGTTTATAGACAAAAGATGTGATACACGACCAGCCACTTAAAGATGCTGAAGGCCAGTCCTAGTAATGTTAGAGATTGTTCACTTATATACCACTGTCCTATAATATCTCACAAAGGGAAATGTTTTCTATTAATGGAGCTCATCTTATGTTTATCACATTTAATAGGTAAATTGTCCTAAGAAGGCCATAAGTGGCTACATGTTTTCCCTAATGTGAACTTAGGTAATGCCTATTAAATTCATTTTTTACAGAGAGATATACCCTAAAGACAACAATGGTACAAGACAACAGAAGGGCAACAGTGCATCAAATTACTGCAGATCTTAATCAGGGATCCTCTCAAATGATCTCTGAACACACTGTTCGCCGTACACTGCATCGTATGGGAAATGAAAGCCGAAGGCCTGTTCGAACACCTTTGCTGTCTGCAGTAAACAAGATAAAATGCCTCCAATTCGCACAGGAACACAAGGATTAGACATTCGAGCATTGGAAAAAAGTCATGTGGTCTGATGAATCACATTTCCAGTTGCATCATGCAGATGGCAGAGTGAGAATTTGTCGGAAACAGCATGAAAGCATGCACCCCACATGCATGAGTACAACCCTTCAAGCTGGTGGGGGCAGTGTTATGGTTTGGGGCATGTTTTCCTGGCATGATTTGGGCCCTTTAATTCGTGTGGAACAA
>NW_017308314.1:130867-132126 GCF_000935625.1 Nanorana parkeri | reverse complement strand
ATTTAAAACACATACTTTCAATTATTATAGTATAAAATATTGTATGTTCATCCATGGCTTGTGGGGGTATCACAAAGCCACAAAATATAGGGGATTTGTACCCGTAAAAAGCCTAAAATAATGCGTATAACATAAAACACATTAAATGAACATTAAAGGCAATATAATACCCTTAAATGTATATGAAAAATAATTATGAACACCATAATCAAAATGGAGAATCATATATAAATCATTATCCACAAACCAGCCAAATAGCCAGAATGAATGTGTTTTTATAACCACACATTGTACAGTCACCTTTAAAAGCAATTACCAGAGTGAGCTTAAAACGTTGGCTTCTTTATAACACACAGGGTCCATAGGAAACAAAAGTAGACACCCTCCAGATGGAAGGACAGTGTCAGCATTAAATTCAGAGATAACTGAGGCTCTACAGCTGAATGATGCACAAATAAGATACAGTTTTGTTAACCTCCCTGACGGTATTCCCGAGTGTAGCTCGGGGTTACTTTTCCATACCATAAGCGGTAACCCCGAGCTACACTCGGGAAAGCCGCATTGCATTTACTTACCTTGTCCCTCGAGCCGCGCTGTGTTCTGTGGCCAATGCCGGCTTCCGGGTTCCGTCGCTTGCTAGTGTATCAGCGTCGCAGGGGGGCGGACCCGGCGGGATATGAAAAAAAAACCCGACAAAGACGAAAAAAATTTGAAAAATAAATAGACTGAAAAATGACATGTAAAAAATTAAAAATCATACCGCCAGGGAGGTTAATATAGAAAACAAAAGGGAACAGAGCGCCACCTCTAAATAAAATCGTTTATTACAATAAATAAAACAAGGGATAAAAGTACTCACAAACAAACGTTTTCATCAGGCTTTAACAACAAATGAGAGGCCACACTGTCTGTTAACCCAACATGGTATATCCCCGACCATGTAACACGGTAGTCTCCGGTCACATCACCGTCCACCGACCGAAGTCAGCCAAGATTGACACGTTTCAGGGGCAAGCCCCCTTCCTCAGAATCATGATTCGATGATTCTGAGGAAGGGGGCTTGCCACTGAAACGCGTCAATCATGGCTGACTGCGGTCGGTCGACGGTGATGTGACCAGAGACTACCGTGTTACCGAAGGGGTGCTGTACGGGCTATTCACAATAGCCCGTACAGCTCCCGAACATGGCCGAGCGGCTCAGTCGAGCCGAACGCATATGCATCGGCTCGGCTGAGCCGTGCTGAAAGCCGAAGCTGGCC
>NW_017308314.1:107055-130204 GCF_000935625.1 Nanorana parkeri | reverse complement strand
ATCCAGGTGTTGGATCGGCTGAGTCGAACTCCTTCTGCACTTCGGGTCGGCCGAACATGCTGAGCATGTTCGGCCAACCCGAAGCCACGTGAAGCAAGCCGTTGTTCCAGCGATTTCAGCCGACGTCCTCCTCAGTCACCGGCAGGCCCCGCCTCCTCCACCATCGCTGGGCCTGGCCTCTTCCTCCTCTTCCACTGCTGCAGGGCCCATCCTCCTCCTCCGCTGCAGCCGGGCCCTGGCCTCCTCCACCACAAGCTGCTTGTTGTCACTGACTCAGCAGTGGCTGTGAGGAGGAACAGGTTGTCATTGATCTAGACAACGGCGCATTTCTCCTCACAGCTGCCAGTGACAGCCAGCAGCCTGCAATGCCATCGCAACCCACACGACATCAGAGGGACCCCTTCATTCCTTGTCCTGGACGGGCCTCTCTGCACCCTGGGCCCCATAGCAGCTGTCTGGTTCGCTATGACAATAGTTCAATCCACTGATACTGAATATATACTCAATGTGTGTTAATGGGTGTGTATATAAACACACTCCAGACCAGCCTTTCTCAACCAGGGTGTCATGGCAAGCTGGTCTGACTTCTGGCTTCCTCAGGGGTGCCTCAAAATGTTTTGGTAGTGGGACTGTGATGTGAGGGGATGATGAAGACTAAGGTGAAGGAATTTCCTGATATTAAGGCGATCTCTAAAGTGAAATGGGGGACTCTAATATGAAATAGGAGCTTCTGATGTGAAAGGGGGACCACTGATATGAAAGGGGCAACTGATGTGAAAGAGGGCTACTCTAGTAGTGAGACTGTGATGTGAGGGTAGGAATGGAGACTGAGGTGAAGGGGGTCTCCTGATGCAAAGTGGGGGCACTTTGATGTGAAGGGGAGAATCCACTTTTTGTGGTGTCCCCTTAAAAATCTATGACACTTTAGACTGGGGCTTGAGATTTTCCATATTTTTAAAGGGTGACTAAAAAAAGTTGAGAAATGCTGATCTAGATCAATGGGGGCTATAGTAACATGACTAATGGTGGGTGTGGGCTAAGATAAAGGAAATTGGTGAGCATTGTTAGAATGGACATTGACAGTGAATGCCACTGTGGAGTGGAGCAATTTTGGATTTGGAGAATGGATTTGTCTGTCGTGTGAGCACTAGGTGCATGATAGATGTTGGTGACTGAAATGTGTTTAGGGAAAAAAAATGAAATTGTGGGGTAGTGAATATAAAGATAGCATGAAACTATGGAAGATATAATATGTAGGGGACTAAGACTCAAATTTACAAAAGGGGATACTGTACATCAAAAACTTTCAATGTTCTCATTTAGGCCTGGTTCACATCTGTGCGTTCCGGGGACCGTCCCCGAAACGTGCGTTTGTGCACGGTTGCATGCACATGTGCACTGTTTGTTGCTTGGCCCTATTGATTTTAATGGGGTCATATCTGCACGGAAAATGTGGCAAAAACATACGTCTTCGTAATATTCCCTTCACAAAGCTAACCGTTATACCACAGAATCCAGCAGGTGCTGGAACAACTGGTGGATGGTGCCACAGTAAACAATCTAGAAGATATGCTGTCCGCACATCATTCTGCTTCGGAATATCATCTTTATTTGTATTCCTTTAGCACGACATGTGCAGGAAGCAGAATTTCCCTACTGTTCCTGTGACCAAAAACTCAGCTTATAGCAGGCTATTGCCTGCTACATGCTGACAGTGCAGAGGCGCGCTGCAGTTAGGGAGGATGCCGACAATATTGTCAGGATCCACCTCGCTTCCTAGAGGCAGAACCAGCTGTGCCTGCCCCTCCCCCATCTGTCCCTCCAGTCAGTGCTGGAGGAACAGACAGGGAAGAAGGGAATCACCATGGGGACTGATGACTAAAAGTCACCACTCTCTGCAGGGAGAAGATTGTGAACTGAGCGATAAATGGTATGTGATTTCTCAGTTTTCGGTCTATAGAGCCGATGTGTGATAGCTGCAGTGTCACAGATCAGCTCTAACTATTGGTATGAGTGTATTTCACTTATACCAAAAATTTCCTCTAACATTTTTATCACATTGTTTACTGTGCTATATGTAGATTGACATACTATTAGGGTTGCCACCTGTCCAGGATTCACCCGGACAGTTCGGATTTTGAATGCTGTGTCGAGGTTTCATGGCAGCAGAAACCTGGACACAAGATGTCAGGCAGACAGAGGCAACCAAAATGAAGATAGGGGCTACTGGCCCCCCACTGAAAATAGTCTCAACTGTGATATTTACATATGAATGGGCGGCAATTTTTATATATGAATAAGCCACGACTCATTCTCCCAAAAAAATGTCCACGCGTCGATTGAGTGTTCGGGTTTCGCTTGAAGAAAAGGTGGCAACCCTACATACTATATACATTTATATTAATACTTAATGTATATTTATACTTATGTTTCATCTCGTCTGCTCAAGATTCGTCCAGGGTCTGCTCTGCCTGGATATCTGCCTCATGCAAATCATGTCCACCCTCATTTTGCCATGCAATTCAATCAGCCTTGCTTAGAGATTCATCAGATCATTTTTGTTATGTGTGTGTGTAAACAAACTGTCATCTCTCCTCCCACCTACATTAACTCAGGGCTGCTGTTTTTTTATACTTAGAGGGCTGGCACATAATTTCTGTACTCTTAGAATGTGTTTGACCCTTCTTTTATGTTCAACTCTACATAGACTACTAAATTTTGGGTGCCACTTATTCATTTGGGTGGTCTCCACATTGTGGAGAGTCTCTGACCTAAACCTCTGAGACTAAGGACTTTGCTTTATAGGGACTAGAAAATAACAAAACCCCTATTATTGGCCTTTTTAAGCTACATAACTTAAAGGAGAACTATGAGGTGAGTGCTTTTCACTCACCTCATAGTTCTAGCCGACCTGTGACAATGAGACTGTCACAGGTCGGCTCAGTAGATCGTGAGGTGAGCGAACACATATCGGCGTTTGCTCACCTCTCGATCCTGTCACAGCTCTCTGCCGTGACAGGGGAGGGGCTGGATTCCCCCCTCCCCGCTCCGATCCGCCAGCGCTGACTGGCGGAACGGACGGGGGAGGGGGCGGGTACAGCTGGCCCTGCCTCTAAATAGCAGTCAGTCATGCAGCTGGGCAGATCCCGGCATAATTGTTGGGATCCGCTTCAGCTGCGGCGTCTCAGTATACCGCGAGGTACAGCTCGCAGTATACTGAGACTAGGGTGACAGGAGGACGCTAGTTTGTGTCCTCCCATTACCCTAAGGAGAACTATAGGGAAAAGCCTTAACCCCATAGTTCTCCTTTAAGTTCAGAGGCCTGGAAGGACATTATTGGTATTTGGTTCTTATGGCGGTGAATGGCCACATTAGTTCGCAAACTGCAAATGGGTTGGGTTCAGCAAAAGCCCAACCTCAACTTGAATCTAAAGCTCTTCCATATTTCTGGCAACTGGTAACCAATTTATTTTGCATTTGGTTGGATTCAGGCAAAAGTCTGGATTCACTTAGACCTTTATAAAATGACGCTTTTAGTTATTCATGTAATAATACTTTGTAATTCTATCTGTTGATATGGCTTTTACACTTTTACATTTTTTGTATAAAAAATAAAATAAATGTTGGACTTCTAGAAAACGACAGATTGGAAAAGGTTCCATAGAAATAGAGGTGGTTCCACTTCCAATCAGTGTTTGACTTCCCTTTTCCTCTGAGCCCAGAGGTGTGCATCTCCTCCCCCCATCCCCCTGGGAATACACACAAACTGAACAGTGCCCCAAGAGGACTGACTGGCCAGGCTCTACAGGTTGTGATTGGTAGGGGGTGATGTAACTAGAAGGAGAAAACAAATTCCAGGTACAGTTTTTTCTCTTTGCATGTCCCTGCAAGGGTGACAAGGAAAGGAGGGACAGGGAGAGTAGTGATGGAATATGCAGTGGTAGAGTTGCAAGCTGGAAGAAATGGGCAGTGTCTGGGGCATTGGGCTTCAGTGTCAGGAGAGCTTGGAGACAGGAAAGTTCACAGTCAGGAGTGCATGGGGTGCAGTGGTAAGGGTGCTGGTTAATGGGGAGATGCAATGTCAAAGTACGGAGTGCCAGGATACTGGCTGCTTCATAAGTTCAAATGCAAATGCTGTGGGCCTGAGGATAGGCTTCTCTGACAACGTGCCACCCCATATGGTGTATGCTGGGGGGTACTGGACAACATCACATGTGATATGTTTTTCTTGCAACAATAACACATGTGATCAATGCACAAGTGCAGTAGGCGTCAAAGGAATCATACTGCCTTGTGGAGTACATTAATTTGTATGCAGTAGCGCACAGCAGTAGGGTATGAAGGTGGACTTAATATTTTAAACTGCATTAATGATCATGAGATGTGTAGACAATGAAGACTTAAGAGGAGACTTCTCAGAATGGCAGGCAGTAGGCAAGCAGTTTGTGGTTTCCAAAATGCTTTAAGAAACTTCTAGTCTTTTACATCTTAGCTGCTATGTTACTGTATACATTTTTAGAAATTAGTAAATATTTTTCAGAACAGTTCAAAATTTAAAAAGTTGGAGGTTTGTATTGTTAAAGAAACACATATATAATTGCCTTATGATTGTTTAACTTAAAGGATACATTTTTAACTTAAATGAAAGGTACATTTTTAAACACCATTTCACTGTGCTGATCCAAACACACCTTTCCCTCCTCCACCACATACTCACACAGTTCTGTGTTCACAGTTCAAGTCCACCAGCATTTTGCCACAATCTTTACCTAGGTATGGCATGCTTTCCACCTCTTGCTGCCTGCATGTGTGCAGTAAGACCACATAGACATACTGTATATGGCCCCATAGAAGTCTATATGGTTTTACTGCAGATGTGTACGAAATGGGACCCTCATTTAGTAATACCGCACATGCCAGCAATCAACTCTTTGCCCAGAAAGTCTTTTGACACTAATAACTTATTTCCACCTCTCTTTGGTAAATTTTGACATGTAGGAGCCAAATAAGTAATCAGAGATAGGGGACTTCCTGTGCTGGGAGCTGAATGCTGGTATTTGCAGGTTGGAAGAGATCAGCAGCACTGTCACCAAATTCCAAGCCTGCTATGGGGCAGTTTAGAATATTTATGTGATATACAAAATATATACAAAATTACATCGATACTTGTGGAAATGTGCAGTGTGACGGACTCCCTGATACCCCGACTGGATATCTCCGTCTTCAGCCTATTCCCTGGGTGCTGGAACCAGAACCGGTGACTATGGCATGGAAGGCTAACTCCAAGAATCAGACAAGACTGACTTTGGAGTGAAACAACAACTGCTTTATTGAGGCCGAGCACACGGAATTTATATCTGACAGGATCAGATTAGAGTTCATTGTTACATGGAAGAGTGTCCTCCCCCAGACAGCTAGGTGCCGCATTGTATTGTCTTACTTAGAGAGGAGCTTAATCTCATCACTCTAACAATGGCCCCTCCAGCCCACCTGCTGCCTTTGGAACAATGGTTTCCATCAAGTCACATAGTGACCGGCTCTCACCAGATAAAATAGTAAACTGTAAAACACACACAGCACACAAAGTTCTCCGGGGCAATGAATCTTTGCAGCCCTAGGTCCGTCACAATGCTCCCCCCCTGTTCCATAGTCCGGCAGACCCGGCTAGATCCACCACGGGTCAGCTTGGGGCTGTCCGGGAGCATGAGGCTTCATTCACAAGTCAGTTTGCCGGGAAAGACCGTCCGCATTGCCGTTCTGCTTCCCCGGCCGGTACTGAATAGTAAAATTGTAGGGCTGCAGGGTAATGAATCTGCAGCCCTAGGTCCGTCACAATGCTCCCCCCCTGTTCCATAGTCCGGCAGACCCGGCTAGATCCACCACGGGTCAGCTTGGGGCTGTCCGGGAGCATGAGGCTTCATTCACAAGTCAGTTTGCCGGGAAAGACCGTCCGCATTGCCGTTCTGCTTCCCCGGCCGGTACTGAATAGTAAAATTGTAGGGCTGCAGGGCAAGACTCCAGCGCAACAAGCGTCCATTATCTCCAGAGACTCGATTCAGCCAAACTAAAGGATCTTCCATACAGATAAGGCTGCAGTTTCTTCAAGGTCCACACCAATGCTAAACACTCCTTCTCCACGGCTGCATACCCAACTTCCCTGGGTAACAGCTTGCGACTGATGTAGGCCACCGGGTGTTCCACTTGACTCAGTACTGCTCCCAGCCCAAAAGTGGAGGCATCTGTGTGAACACAAAAACGTTTGTTTGGGTCCGGAGCCGCTAGAACAGGTGCAGAAGTTAAAGCTTTCTTCAGGCACTGGAACGATGTCTCGCACTCTGGGGACCACAGGACCTGTCGGGGAAGGTTCTTTTTGGTCAGTTCGGTCAGGGGCTTGGCGATGGTGCTGTAGTCAGGGACAAACCTTCGATAATATCCTGCTGTCCCCAGAAAAGCTAAGACCTGGGTTTTGGTCCTAGGGGTGGGCCAGTTGGCAATTGCCTCTACCTTAGCTGGCTCGGGGCGCTGTCGCCCACAGCCCACCTGATGTCCAAGATACTGTACCTCGGACATCCCTATGCTACATTTTTCTGGCTTCAGGGTTAGTCCCGCAGCCCTGATGCGGTCTAACACGATACCCAGGTGAAGCTGGTGTTCCTCCCAGGTGTCACTGTAGATCGCGATGTCGTCCAGGTAAGCACAAGCATAATCTTGGAGACCATCAAGGAGTCGATCCACCATCCGCTGGAATGTCGCCGGAGCATTCATCATCCCAAACGGCATGACCTTAAACTGGTACAGGCCAAAAGGGGTGATGAATGCCGACTTTGGAACGGATTCCGGGTCCAGTGGAATCTGCCAGTACCCTTGACATAGGTCAAGGGTAGTCAGGAAAGTTCCCCGGGCGATGCGGTCTAGTAGCTCATCAACCCGAGGCATGGGGTATGCATCTGTCGTTGTACAGTCATTAAGTCGTCGGTAATCTACACAAAACCGAGTAGTACCATCTCGCTTCGGGACCAGTACTACTGGGGATGCCCATGGGCTACTGGACGGCTCGATGACTCCTAAATCGAGCATCTCCTTAATCTCCATCCTCATACTCTCTCGGACTGCCTTCGGAACCCGGTAAGCTGCTTGTCTTAGAGGTGGCTGTCCTGGTGTCTCCACCCGGTGCACTGCCATGGTAGTGTACCCAGGGACAGTGGAGAACAGTCCTGACGTTGCCTAAGGACTTATCCACATAACGTGATCCCGTGCCCCAATCCAGGTGCACATGGGCAGTAGGGATCCGTAGCACCTTTCCTCCAGCCACCCGTACGGCCACTGAGCGTCCTGTTCTTTCATCTAAGGTGACCATCTGGGGCTGAATCAGGGTGATAGTAGCGCCGCTGTCTCTTAATCCCTGGGCTGGCCGCCCGTTGATCCACACAGCCTGGCGATGATGTTGGCGATTGTCAGCTGCTGCCTGAACTGGGTTTCCTTCGTATATTACTCCAAATTCCTCAGCTCCCCAGTTGGCAGATGTTGGCGCCGACTCAAACTCAACACAATGGGCAGCCGCTCACGCTGAGCTAGAAGCCGGTCTAGTCCAGGTAGTTGGAGGTGCCCTCCGGAGACAGGTGGCTTGTATGTGCCCAAGTTGGTTGCAGGTATAGCACCGGGGAGCCACCCTCGGGGTGGATATGCTGCTGGTGGTACGAGGGGTGGATGAAGGAGCAACCGATTGGCATGCTGGGGCCCGAGTGGTCACTGCAGGTTATTGTATTGTCTTACTTAGAGAGGAGCTTAATCTCATCACTCTAACAATGGCCCCTCCAGCCCACCTGCTGCCTTTGGCACAATGGTTTCCATCAAGTCACATAGTGACCGGCTCTCCCCAGATAAAATAGTAAACTGTAAAACACACACAGCACACAAAGTTCTCTGGGGCAATGAATCTTTGCAGCCCTAGGTCCGTCACATGCAGCAGCAAGAAGGTAATAACATTGTATCAAAGCTACCAGGCCTGAGTAGCAGTAACAGTTAAATGACTATAGACCAGAGCCAACTACAACAGCCATACCAAGTAAGAAGCACATCCAGAGTGTTCCCTGCAGCAGGTGAGACTGTGTTGCAATAGAACATGGTCTTCTAATTTCTGGCCCTCATCACCTCACACCAAGTCTTTTCACCCCCACCAACCTCTGCAGCTGCTAATACAGGGGCTGTAACATTTGGGCTGACAGCTCATACCACCAGCCCCCTTGTCCAACCACTGCTACTGACAGGAAGGACTGAATCTGGAGTAACAATTACATTTTACAGCACCACACCTCCATGGTACAAGTTTCCCCCACACATACCACACATCACTGTCACTGTGCTTGTATGCCCCTTCTCACCACCATTCTTGCAACTTCCCTACCAACTCACACCACATCTGTATACCAACCCCCAATGTCACCATTGACTACCAACCCCCTCTACTTGCGTCCTTTCCCACTTGTCCCTACTTCGGTTGCCAGAGCACCAATACAAGCCTCCACGATCATTGCCACTGTGCACTTCTGTCCACTCCGCATGCAGCCCATTCTACGGATGAACACTCTTTTTTTATTTTTGTTTTTTAATACTATAGTTGTCATAATATTTAAATTAAAATACCTAGCCTGTAAAAAAGTAAAGACTATTTTATAGAGATAGTTATTGTCTCACACAACATAAAGTATATTGAATCGGTAGATGTTTATAGTTTTTTTATTAGCATCATCAGTTTACAATAGAGCTACAATACAGCTTTAAGAAGATGTTTTTTGAAGACTTTCTTTACATCTCTGTTTCGTAAGGTATATATGAAAGGGTTAATCATAGGTGTGAATGCCGTGTACATGAATGCAAGGTATTTATCATAATTTGTTCCTTTTGGTTTGACATACACAATGATGGCTGTTCCAAAAAAGAGGCTAGCTACAATTAGGTGAGATGTGCAAGTAGAAAAAGCTTTTTGTTTGCCCTCATCACTCCGAATCTTGGAAATAGTTGTGATGATATGGCTGTATAATCCTATGATTAAAAGAAAGGGTACAACAACATCAAATACAGCTGCAGCACTTGTAGACACACTACTGATGAAGGGATCTGAACATGCCAACTTTTGCAGAGGAGCCAAGTCACAAAAAAAGTGGTCAATTACATTAGGACCACAGAATTCCAAATGTGCTGTGAAGATGGTGGGGATTAAAACAATACCAAATCCAATAATCCATGGAAAAATGGCTAACCCAGTACAAGAAACATGGGTCATTAAGGTTGAATAACGTAAAGGATTGTTGATAGCTAGATGTCGATCAAAGACCATTACAGCAAGAAGATAGCATTCAGTCACACCCAAAGAATTAAAAACATACATTTGGGTAAAGCATCCACTGAAAGAAATCATATTGTTTGCAGCTACTAGATTAGCTAATAGTTTTGGAACAGTGACTGATACAAACATAACTTCAGCAACAGAGAATATGCTAATAAAGAAGTACATAGGAGTATGAAGTGAAGAACTAATGGTAACAAGAGCAACGATGGAGATGTTACCCACAATACATGTAACATAGGTGAATAAAAAAACAATGAATAATAGGTGCTGTAATTGATGCAAATCAGAAAATGCCAAAAGAATAAACTCATTTACAAATGTCTTGTTCATTTCTACCATTCATCCAGAAAAATACCTGTAAGAAAAATGTCAGGTCCTTATTTAGCAACACAATAAATCTGGCTGAATAGCAGACTGTACATTTGACTTAAAACTTTAGAACCCATAATGTAATTTCCATAGGCCTGTAATCTGCAAAACGTATTCTCCCTGCTGATTAAAAATCTCTAGATCTGACTCATCAGGAGGCATTTACACACAGAGAGTACAGGTCCTTTTCTGTAGCATGCTGACCAAACTGGGTCTTTTCTGTTTGGCCTGTGGCTGAATTTTAAATAAAATAAGCTCTAAGTCTCTGAGTACCTTATGTTTCAATGCACCTTAAATATATTTAGCCAATCTGAACCTTTTCTGTTATATGACTTACTTGATATAAGCCTTTTTTGCATATTTTACAAAATAAACAAACAAACACATAAACCATGAAAACATACACAAACATATAGGGGTCTATTCACGAAGCAGCCGAAGGATCTAGCCGTAGCTTCGGCCGATCCTTCGGCTAGCTTCGGCCCCCAGGACCCCTTCGGTTCAGTAGAACCGACGGGCTGCTGTACGGGCTATTCACTATAGCCCGTACAGCTCCCGCACGTGGCCGAGCGGCTCAGTCAAGCCGAACGCATATGCCTCGGCTCGGCTGAGCCGCGCTGAAAGCCAAAGCTGGCCGAGCTTCGACAGCCTGCTTCTGACAGCTGGGCGGAGCCAGCCGTGATCTTACGGCTGGCTTTGGCCACTTGCAGAGAGATCAGCGTCCCTGGTTACCAGCTAACCAGGAACACTGATCTCCAAACAGCCTAACTCTCCCTGGCGCTCCGGGAGTCTCTCGCTCCCAGCCGCCAAGGAGAGAAACATTGCTTCTTCTTTTTTTTTTATTCTGACACGGAGCCGTGTCAGAATAGAAAAAAAAATTAAAAAATGTTTGGCCATAGGAATGCATTGCTAGATTCCTATTGGCTATTTCAATTTGCAATAGCCAATAGCAAACTAGCATTGCACCGGCCCTCTGCTGCAGTTCTCCATCAGGTCCACAACTACTGATTGAGCAGCAGAGGGCGGGAATAATAGCTGGTTTGCAATTGGCTATTGCAAATTGAAATAGCCAATAGGAATCTAGCAATGCATTCCTATGGCTAAAAATTATTTATTTATTTTCTATTCTGACACAGCTCTGTGTCAGAATAAAGAAAAAAAAACAAAAAAAACAGTGTTTCTCTCCTTGGCGGCTGGGAGCGGGAGACTCCCGGAGCGCCCGGGAGAGTTTTTTGTTCTTTTTTTGGATGGCCGCAGAACCGCCAGACAATAGAAAACAGTTGAGCGGAGCTAGCTCCGCACAATCGTTTTCTATTTATTTTTTTCTACTTTTTAAACTATTTTTCTGTCCCTCGGTGGGACCGAGCAGAACAGCCGAGCCGAATGCCGCTCAGCGGCATTGGGCTATTCACTCACTGCTGTTCGGCATCTGTAAGAATAGACCGAACAGCAGCGAGTAGCCTGCCAAAGGTTTGGCTTAGCCGATCCAGATGTTGTGCATGTTCGGCCGACCTGCAGCCAACCTATGTATGGCTGATTTCAGCCGATATGCGGCTGAAATGAGCCGTACCAGCCTGAAGTGAATAGCCGATTATTATAGGGTTTGAGATGATGCTAGTTGCAGTCCAACCACATTTCAGCTGCCTTTGGGGATTCAAAAAAGTACATTTGTCCTTGGGCCACAACCCTTAGTTTGGCTGGATAGATTACAGCCTAGGGAAGATCAAGGAGTTTCAAGTGCTTTGTAACCTCAGTGTGTTTAGCTCTCTGTGGTTTCAATTTAGGAGATAAGTCAAGGAGCAATTATATTTTGGAGCCATTAGTCACCAAGTTCTGCTTGAGTGGGGCCTTATTGATCACAATGTCTCTGTCCTAATAGTTGAGAAACATGAATTGAAATGGTCTTGGCACATGGTCAGGAGGAGGTGAACATGCTGGTATTCTTTGGGAATGTTCCACTGCAAATAACAGTGAAAAACATTTTTTGCCAAAGGTAGTAATCAGCCAGTCCTCAATAAAATTATTTTGGATTTTTCTTCTCTGGGCTGTCTGGGATACCTATGACTTGTATAATATTTCTGTGCAATCAGATTTCTATACCTTCTATCCACACATTGTGGTCTGCTATAATAATATCTAGTTTAATGAATAGTGTTGCCATAGGTTCTATTGCCAGTGTGTCCTTCCAGAACCTATCATCGGGAAGTTTCTAGTGGGAGTGCTTTCCTGTATGGATGGAGAGTCCACTGTTTGACCAAACTGTCGTTGGCAAAGAAGTATTTTTTAATTAAAGTCAGATGTTTTTCTCTACCCTGTCTTGAAATGCTTCCAAATTTTAAATAACTGGGCAATCACAGAGTGATTCACACTTCCAGGAGCCTCTCTATTTGGGACCCTGCATGGTGGTGTAAGATTAGGATAATGTGTGTGGCCTGATGTTGAGCCCTTGTCCAGCCCCCATGATATTGAGAGGTTTGAAACTGGGTGGGTGTTATTATACTATCCTATGTTATAACAGTGATATACAGTACATCTACTGTACTTCCCAGGGACCCAGGCATAACTGTCTGTGAAACGCATTGGAATCAGTAAGTGTAATAATTTCCTTATCTGATATGACATACTATGAAGAGAGGTTTTTTTGAACTATGACCACATCTGATATCTAATGATGATGTACCAACTCATACGGAGCAATATAAACATTGTATGTAAACACTGTGGGGGTGATTTACTAACCTAAACACACGCACGCACCAGGTGTGTGTGATTTTCACACAGCAAAACGTATTTATCAACCAAAAAGTCTCTAAAAGCATATTTCCACTAATGCCATATATAGAAAAATCATGCACATGATGCATATATAATGCTGCTTCACAGTTTAGACAAAAATGGTTAGCTCATGCATTTACATTCCTGCATTCATCAACTCAAGCACCACAACGTAGAGCTAATTTACACAACATCACCTTGGAATTCATGCTTGGCTTTGCACAACACACCTGCTGGGTGTGTACACACTACAAAGGTGTTGAGATTCCACCCATAGATCATGCTGGGAGGGAACACACTACAGAGGTGTATACATGTTCGTGGTGTGTTTATAAGGTTAGTAAATCAACCCCTGTATATTCATAAAATTGGGGAAATTTTTTTTGCCTTTGGAGAAATATATCATATCATATAGGCTAATCTTTTTTATTCTGATTATTATAATTATGATGGATATATGTCATTGTTAAATTGTAAATAATTATGAATAAAACTGTATATTTTTTAAATTGGTAGTTGTATCCTTGTAGCACATTGTAAGCTACTCTGCAATGCAAGAAGGAACTGGTGGTATGCAGGACGTATAACACCCTGGCACGTATGATTTAACTTTAGAGACGAGCCCCTATGGGTGAGTTTTGGCACAGCAAGGTACTTGGGTGAGACTGATACCTCCATGTGGTGATGGTAGTCCGTGTATATAAGTACAGCAATGGTGTATCCCAGGTGTGGGAAATGTCTCTCACAATAGTAATAATTTACTCAACCCTTACACTGTAAGATTAGTCCATAGCAACCATTAAGTATGAGCACAGCAGGGTGCCAACAGATACTTGCGGTTTGTTGATGTCTCACCGAGGAAGTCCCTGAGAGTGTTATTGGAAGTGATGTGGTGCCTTCCTGCCCCAGGGTACTTTAATGTCCGGGTCATGGATGGTGAGAAGCTCCCTTGAGCAGCTCCAATAGATGAGGAAATGGAGCAATGGTGTGGAACCAGGGTCCCATGTGAGGTCTGCGGCAGCAGGTTGTATAGCCTGGTCCTTTGTGCGGTCTGCGGTAGCAGAGTGTAATTGTCAGCGTTCACTGTCACAAACAGTAGGACGCAGACGATTCATTTGGCCGTGGCTTAAGAGCCTGTTGCGCGTGCGCCGGAGGGAGCCGCTAAGGCCCGTCGTGCGCGGGCCCGGATTGCGGCCCCGGGGCGGTACGGGGTAAGTCCCCTACACACATGAAAAGTTTCCCACATGAGTTTGATTGTTTGAGGATATATACTGTACATCAGTATTAATCAGTTGTCAATGTGAACCTTACTGAAACAAATTTAGGCTAAATTTCTAAAACTGACTGCTAAGTGGGATTGTCTGTGTGTTGTATAACCACCTGATCATGCCTAATGTTATCTTTTAAATAGTTAAGATGGCCATACACTAGTAGATTTCTGAACACAATTTTTTTATACAAAAGATCTTTTGTTCGACTTTCTAATAGTTGATGGGGTCAAATCAATGATTGTTTTTGACTGGAGTGCAGAAAAAACTAGAAGGAGCAGGATGGAAACTTTTTCTCGAACAAATGAAATTCTAAAAGTGAATGTGGTTTTTGTTTGGGAAACTCCATTCATTCCAAAATCAAATGTTAAAATAAAATGACATTTTGTTCAACATTCGTCAAGTGTCTGATGGTATTATCGGGTGGTAAAGAAAGATCTTTCATTGTTAAAGAAAGATCTTTCATTCAGAGGTCTATTAGTCTATTAGACAGCTTAAAGGTGCCCATACACTGCACGATTGTCGTATGAGAATCTCGGGAAATCCCGCGATCGTACGAGAATCAAGCAGTGTGAATGAAGACATGCAACCGTTTCTACTGTACGGTCGCACGTCTTTTGTCTAAGGAGCATGCTAGAAAACCAGCCGAAAATGGTACGATTTTCGGCTGGTTTGAATGATGCTCGGGAGACAAATGCCGAACGGGCTGGTGTGTGCATGCGCACACTGCCCGTTCAGCATTGCGATCATCGCAAGTACGATCTGCCTGTTCAAGATGGGCAGATCGTACGTTTTTTAAATTACTTTACAACTATCGCAAGACTAAGGTCTTGCGATGGTTGTAAAGTGTATGGACACCTTTAGACAGCATACTATTACATGGAAAGCTTTGAGCAGACATCTGGAAACAAAAAAAGTAAAATCCCAATTACATTTGCGGGATATTGAAATTTTGGGTATAAAGAAAACAATTATATAAGAGATCAGGAGGAAAGAAAAATGAAGAGCAATCAGACTTTTGACAGTTTTAGAAAATAACACCTGGCTGCAGAGTGAAATGCAAAGGTAGCTTTCAATAACATTAGCATACAAAATGGCTTATATATCAGTTATAAATGTTATATATAGATATATATATTTTTTTAAAGAATGGGGAATGGAAAAGCTGTCCACTTCTTTTCCTAAGGGGTGCACGTGATGCTAGTTGTAATTGTGATTAGCAGTTTTGGAAGCTTTTAGATTGATGTGGACTAATATCATAAAAATAAAGTACTAACACTGAGGGTCTATATTGTACAAGATGTAAGCCTATAGACTGAGCATATGTCTTTCTAAAAGTTACAGGTAAGGTTCCTGTTCTTATACGACTCTATTTTGTGGCTCATTACTCACTTCTGTCTTCTCAGGAATAATAAAGGGTTGCTAAGAGATGTCTCATCAACTTGTAAAATCACTTTCAGAGAAAATATGAACTTCCAATGCTGCAATCAATCATATTTGTCCTCAAGGTAACGGAATATTCATCCAATCCTCCTATGGACCTCAGAATGGGAACAGCATAACGTCATTAATGACCAAGTGAGATTATAATTCTATGTGGAATTACAAGTGATTTAAAATGCGATGAGTTTTCAGATGTGTTTTTGAAAGCATCCATTTAACCAACATGAATTGAAAACTGCAGGTAAAGTCTCTAAAAGTGCTGTATGCAGGTTATCTGCAAAATACACTGCAAAGCATCACTCAGCAAGTTACCTGTATTACAAAATGCATTAGGTTGTATGCTAATCTAATTAACCTATTGCCTAAAGAAAGAGCACGCAATGCAGGCTGTGATAATGCCCAATAGTATTGTACAATTCAGAGATCTCATCCTCTTCCTTATAAACCAAAATGTATGTAAGTAAAGAAATCAAATTTAAACCAAATGCATTTTTGCCATGGCAAGAACATCTAAAAAATAAAGGCTGGTACTTAAGAAGACCTGGTTTACATTTGCATAAACAAATTAGATGATTATGCTTTTATATTTGATACAATTGTGCTGAATGATCTAAATAATTTCTCCATGTTATACTATAACTAGGATTTTAAGAGCAATGAAGGCTCAATGGTGAATGTTTGCAGTCAATAATTTAATAAAAAACTACATACAGTGATGACTTTCAGTACATTTATGACATGTTATGTATGACATGTTTACATACTGTTCTTTAAACATTTATAAATTTTAGTCACCCTATTTCTTTCTCTAGAAGTTTCTCTTTGGTTAGACACTCCTACATTTGTTCTAACTCTTGGCATAAGTTATATAAACTTTATTTTACAATGCAAAAACATAGGATGTAAGTTTCCTTTCTGTAACTTAAAGTGGGTCCCAGTCATATGTATAATGATGAAGATGAAGGTGGGTGAAAAATGTATAATAAATTGGTGAACATAGGTTACTATAGATCAGAGAAAAAAGCACTAGCACTACTCTAACATAAATAAATAAAATAATAATAGTAATACAATTTACATAATTTTACAGGATATATATTTCATTTCTGTACAGAATGTAAACAAATGTAGACCTTTATATAGATAATACATGGGACCAGCCACATAAAGACGCTGAATGCAAGCCTTGCTAATGTTAGAGATTGTTCATTAATATACCACTGTCCTATATTGTGTGGGCATATAATCTCTCGGGAGTAAATGTTTTCTATTTATAGATTTAATTTTCTGGTTGTTTATCACATTTAATATGTAAATAGTTCTAATAAGGTCCTCAGTGGCTACATGTTTTTCCTAATATGTGCTTTGGTAATACCTATTAAATTGATTGTTTACGTTAAGACCAAAGGATAAAAAGAGACCTAAATAAATTACTGTTATTACTGTAATAGCTTATGTGTTTTTAAACCTAAATGTATGTTTGGATCTTGATATTCAAATTATTTCCCAAACAATAGATTCTTAATAATACATTAAATTATGAGAGGATTTAGAATTGTTTTTGTGAACATATTAATAAGCATGCCATGGTCAAACTGATTACAAAAATCGAAAAGTGGTTTTGATTCTCTGTGATTAGGTTATTGTAAATATGCAATTACATTGTACAGAAGACTGTACATAAAGTGATACAAAGATATACCCCAATGAAAGAGAACGGTGTGTGCGTTATGTCCCAGCCAGAATGAGAAAGAAAAAAAGATATTGGGAGGTTTTAACTATGGTTAAAATAGCTGGACAAATGTTACCTCCAAAGGTGCTCAGACTCAAAAGAGTATTTGAGGGATATAGAATCTACCCAAAAGATGAAATCACCTTGCGCCAGCTACAAAAATAGCAAAAGGCATGAAAACCACTAATCAGTTCAAGCACAGTATCAAGGTTTCCATTGACAGGTCCATTATGAACAAAACACTGTAATGTTTGCAGGATCAATAAGTATGCCAACAAAAGAGAAAGAAAGGGTTATGTATGCAACATAAATAACCTCCCTGGAACCCACACAGAAACCATGATTATCAATTCATATATTGGACATTGCTCTCATTGTATTCATGTCTTAATAAATATTTGTACATAATTGTTCTATATATCAAAAATTCAGCCATGATTCTGTGCTTGCTCCAGTCTTCAACGCGTTTCGCCAAAGCTTCGTCAGGAAAATTTGGAGAGGTTTACCATCTTAATGACTCTTTTGCCGGTGAGTGGATATCCATCTGCAGGGGGTCTCCCTACCCAACCAGGAGACAGAAACATCAGGGGAGGCAGTGGGAACGCAAGGAAGCCAAATATCTGTCCTAATCGTACCTTTTATTCATAAGACTCCTCAGACTGTCAGGGGCCATTTCCTTTCCTCAGGGCATCCAGCTGTCCCCCCACCATGTTCCCATTATGCAACCCACACACCGTCCCGCTGACGGCGTCTGACGTGGGCAGATAGGATCAATGGGATCACGTGGGCAGGGTAGAGGATCAATAAGTAGGTAATAAAAACCACATGTGAAACTAAACAAAAAAAGTTTCAGTAAAAATAAAAAAGGTTTGTCAGGAGATGCAAATGGTCTTCTAAACAAAATGAGTGAACTGGAAATCTGAAGATTGGCAACAAAATTAATATATTGGATTTACCAAAACCTGTATTATGAATAACTAATTTTGTAAAGTAAAGACTGGACTGGAAAGACTACAAGGGGAAGAGGTTATCAGTTTGTAAAATATTGCTTCGGACTGGCCATCATGAAGGTATTTGTAAAGACAATGCAATATAGAGTCAATTTGGTTAAAAGATCATGACAGTTGCACAAAACATAGACTCTGTCACATGTGTAGGACTAACTGATGGATGCAATCTAGGTCTGCTCCATCTGAGAGAATAAAACCCAAACAAATTATAATACCTCAGAAAAAAACAAGGGTCAGACTGGGGCATAAGATGGCACCTCCATCTGCCCATAAGTGAGGCGACTCGGGCACCAGAAACATTACTGGCCTGTGCAGAGGTCTAAATGGTGGTAGTGGCCTTCCCTGCTTAACAGCATAAGCTGCCCCAACTACATGACGCTGAGGACTCAGAAGCAATTGCTACTTGTTTACTTCCACAGGGACCACAAAGGGAACTTTCACACATCTTTTACAACAATTTGATGACATACTCCAGAGAGCTTTGGAAGAAATATCCAAGAGAATATAGATCAGGTATAGATCAGGTCACACATGGAATAAACATTGGCAAGCGGACAACAGCAGACACAGCACTGGAATTCCGTTGCTCAGGCTTCACTACTGTAAGTGAGAGCCATGAAGAAGGCATAGAAAGACTAGAGGCCAAAAATGTGTCCCTCATACTTGAGGATTCAGAAAACAGAGACCTCGGGGCCAATATTCATCTCTGAGGGTTGCCGGAAACTATTAAAGACTTAAATTTTTCTGTCAATGTTTCAAGACCTGGCACCCAAGCTGCCCCTGGTACACCTTGAGTTTGATTGTATCCATAGGGTGCTTATGAGGAAATGGCCTGGAGGACCACCTTTTCAGGACATCATTGTTCACTGCCAATATTCTGATTTCTCTAACCATTCCTTAGTTGTCATTTTTCATTCCCTGCTTGCAATAGCAATGGGAGGTGTTATTCCCCTAGGTTCCTTTTAAGAGTGCTTTAGATCATCTAGCTGCCTTGCCCAGATTACATTTTTTTTCAAAAGGTTTATTTAAGGAAGTATTCACAGACAGAGTGAGGAACAGTACAAACATATGAACAATATACAATAACCATATGATGTAGCAGAACAGACAAATAAGGTACAATTAACATAAGAAGGTATATATTGTGACTTAAGCACATAAGTCATAAGTACCCCGTCTATCAGCGAAAAAAACTACAGTTTGTAAACTTACAAACTTCAAGGGAATATGTAAGCAGTGGAACAGAAAAGGTAAGGTCCAGGTGGCAAGGAAAACGAGAAGAGAAGCAGAAGTAGAGAAACAGATGGAAGAGAGGGGAGAAAAAAGGGAGGAGGGGAAGATATTTAGGGAAAGGAGGGAAGGGTGGTGTATGCATATCTAGGTCACCGATAGGCATGTTAGTAAGATAGAGGCAGGAAATGTCCCAGTGGACTCGCCCTGATTCATCCACAGCACAGGTTAGCATTACAATTGATAGAAACACATGTCACCCCTTTGTAAGCAGCTCTGGAAAAAGGCAATTCCAACTCACACCCAACTCACGGTGTCACTGTTGCGTGAGAACCAGAAAAAAATACTTTACCCTCATCAGAGAAGAGGAATAAGTGCCAATGAAACAAACTTTTTTATTGTAAATTTCCATGCAATCCTGCCTGGAACAGATAAAATCTTCAATACTATTAATCTATTCTACTCTGTGAAGCCACACTGAGCTGGAAGGAGAGGCAGCCTGTTTCCCACAAGCTGTGATGCAGGACTTGGCAGCATTTACCAAGTATCTCAATACTGATCTACAGGACGTTTCAATTAGGATTGAGTAATGGTGTAACAAGAAGAAGGAGGGGTTGGGGGTACTGGGTAGTCGCTGAGAAAGCTTAAGTACCTGATCCAAGAACGGGGTCAGTTAAGGGCATGTCCAAAAAATGTGAAACAGGCTACCCCGCTCGGATTTGCATCTCCAGCATTTATCAGGGCGCGAGGGGTCAAAGTGGTGGATCTGTACCAAAGTGCAATACCATCTCGTGAGTACCTTGTAATTTAGTTCCTGCATTATAGTATATGGTGATGTTTTGGAAGAGAATAAATAAATCTTCCTTCATTCCTCCACAGAAAAGGACCTCTCCAGATTTCCCACTGAGAGGTGAATTTTGGGTGATAATCTGCAGCAGGCATGGTCAGAAGGCCATAAGTCAGAGAAATAGAGTGCTGCAGTATTCCTGGTTCAGAGCAAAGTTTCTCGAATGTAGGTAAAGGTCTGCAAAAGTGAGATGGAGAGGGAAGGGAGCATAAGAAGTGGTGTAATTGTAAAGCTGACCAGAGGGGCAAACGAAAAGTGCCCTCAGATGCCGTCAACTGAGGTATAGAAGGCCAAGAGGAGTTCTTACAGTAGTGTAGGGCACTTAGTTTACCTTGTGCTCTCGGATATGTAAAATAACTATCTGGTATCCCTGGAGTAAATGCTGGGTTTCCAGTATTGGGTAAAGGGGAGAAGGAAGTACAGCCAAAGAAAAGGTCCTCAGGGCATTACTGCAGAGCTTTAGAGTGACACCAATGAGAGGGTGATTTTTTTAAATGAAAAGAACTAAGCTCTGCCACTAAACTCCATGGAAGACCTGGTAAAGGAAAAGAAGAATACGATTGTTCCAAATGAACCCACAATTTAGAAGAGCCGAGTCTGCTCCAATCGATCATCCTAGTCAAATGGCAGGCTAACCTGTATTTAGCCACAATTGGGAGAGCTTTTCCTCCACTAGATCGTGCAATCTTAAGTGTCTGCCTTTCGCATTAAGAGCCACACTTAAAGGTAACATTTGTAGATACATTTGCTACAATATAAACCATTGGTATGCTGCAAAATCATGTTCCTAAGAAAAGTTATGGTGCTAGGGCAAGCTCTCTTTTCCTCTCATTCATTTGCATAGGGCACATATAAAGATTGACCATATTTGCATTGTGAGTTTAAAAGGGTATACATGCTAAAAAAGTTGGAAACCTAAAGAACCAAGTTACAGATACCCATAACCTAAAGCCTATCTTTTGGGGGGGAAAAAACCCTTGCAGGGCAGGCAACCCCTGCACTGCGAGGGTTAAATGCTCATTTATGTCTAGGATATTGTGTAAGGGTCTTTTACTTATCTGATCCCTGCTCTCTCAGCAGTAGGCACACATCCTATTTCTACTATGCTCTGGCTTGTGGACAGTCCCTCGGTGTCCTCACATATAATGCAGGACTGTAGGCCTGGCAATGTATGTGATGATGTCAGTGGACCTCCATCCACCACAGCATAGAGGGGGGTAGGATACAGGTGCAAGTCTTGGAGCCTGTGGGAGCAGGGAGCAGGTAATTTAATGTCCTTTACACAATACCCCTAGACAAAAACAAGAAGTTAGCCCCACTGCAAGGTATGTTTTTTCTCTTTAACAATTAAAACCCTAATTGGAATACAATCTCATTTTGAAGTGGCCTACATATCTTTCTAAAAGCATTCTTTACTTCTGTATTCCTAAGTGTATAAATAAAGGGGTTTAACAATGGAGTCATTACAGTGTACATAAGAGCAAGAAATTTATCATATTGGCTGCCCTTTGGTCTGATATAGACAATAATAACTGTACCATAAAATAGACATGCGACAATAAGATGGGAGGAACATGTTGAAAATGCTTTCTTTTTCCCCGCAGTGCTGTTTATCTTTAGCACTGTTCTTATAATATGACTGTAGAGAACTACTATTATAATAAAAGGACAAATCACTGAGGTGATGGCTGCTGATATCGTTGCAAAATTGCTGATCAATGGGTCAGAACATGCCAAATTCTGAAGTGGAGCCAGATCACAGAAAAACTGGTCAATCGTGTTGGGACCACAGTACTCAAGAATAATTGTAAAAATTACAGGTATAAAAGAAATAATGAATCCAGCCATCCATGGAAGAGCACCTAACACACAACAGAACTTGTTATTCATAATTGTTGAATACCGCAATGGATTGTTAATAGCCAAGTATCGATCTAAGACCATCAGTGCAAGAAGAAAGCATTCTGTTTCTCCTAAAGAATTTAAAGCATACATCTGTGTATAACAGCCAATTACAGATATGCTATAATCAGCCGTAGAGAGGATGGATAATAGTTTTGGGATAGTTACTGATACAAACATAATTTCTAAAACGGCAAATGTAGTTATGAAGAAGTACATTGGGATATGAAGAGATGGATGAGTTCTAACTAAAATAACGATGGCAATGTTTCCGAGTATACATATGATATAAGCTAATAGGACAACACAGAATATTACATTATGAAAGGTGTGTAAGTTAGAAAACCCCAATAGAAGAAATTCTTTCACTGTAGTTTTGTTAGCATTCTGCATTGTTGGCTTAATGAGATCTGAAAGGAACAGAGAAACATTGTCATTATATGATATATAAAGGAACCTTGTACTGAGAATATTATGCATGCTGCTATTGATGACCATCTGCTGAATAAGCTATTTGCATGGTGGTCTTGTTGATCTAGTGGCATCAATAATGAGTCACTAACCAAAAATAAGCATGCAACTGAGTAACATCAGAATCCCTAATATTTGCAGATCAGCACCTCAATGTACTGAAATAATAGGATCACCAGAACATATTTCGCTTCACTTTGAATAACCAAGCTGTAAGAACAAAATTATGACATGGACAGCAATAAAAGCTGATAGAGGTTCTAACCTTTTCACATTCTGATATGGTGGCAAAATTGCTGATTAATGGGTTGGAACAGCCTTTCTCAACAAGGGTGCCTCAAGATTTTTGCACAGATTTATGCTGGTGATGATGGCCTGCTGGTACCATGAAAATTAATGATGCTAATCCAGGGAGGGTGGCATTTAGAAAAGGACAGAAGTTTGCCTCCATCCAGGCCTACTCTGCCTCCCACTCTTTGCCATGCTGCTGCAACTGTGGCTCTTGATGTGAAGATAGAGTAGCACTATGATGTGAAGGGGGGACTCAGACTCTATCTGATTTATGGGTATGGTATGGATTTTGGAGGGACCACATGTTGTCTTTTACATTTACATGTTTTACATTTTAGACCGAGGTGTCTCTAGATTTTGCATACTTTTAAAGGGTGCCAGGACTAAAAAAAGATTAAGAAACGCTGGGATAGAACATGTCAAATTTTGAAGTGAAGCCAGATCACAAAAGTTTTGGCTGTA
>NW_017308314.1:92855-106064 GCF_000935625.1 Nanorana parkeri | reverse complement strand
TATATATATATATATAGTAGAAACTATTTTTCCATAAGAAAACAAGTTGTCGTGAACAAGTCCTGAGTAATTGGTGCCACACCCCTAGGGGGTCAGTGGAAAAAAAGGGGAATATTTCTCATGAATTACCCATTCATGTTTTGTGTGATTCAATATGCCTTAAGCTGCCCACACACCTTACAATTTATCTGCAGATTTTCTGTGGTCAGATGGAAAAGGTGCAACAGATTCCTCCATCTCCACTTAAATGTGTGGATGGAGTAATCTCCATTTGGGCCAATCTGTTGCACTTTTTCCATCTGACCACAGAAAATCTGCAGATAAATTGTAAGGTGTGTGGGCACCTTTACTCATGATAGCTTGGAGTGGTTTGTGGAGGTATCTTGTTACTAGGATGCAAGCATGCAAACATGAGTTTTATGGTCTTTTAACCTTTTGTATGTAATAAAGAATCTTTGTTATTAAGGATGTTGTAATTTCTTGGATCTGTCACCTGGTGCCGTAAAAGCCCCATTTATCTACATTTTTTCTAGCCATTTTTTCATAAAATACTTTTTTTTTTCTGCCATTGGGAGACAATTGTCATCATAAAACAGTTAGTGCATTAAAAGGACCATTATGGCAGGATCACCAGGTGTTATTTTGTATTTATGAAAGCTGCATCATTTAAAAAAGATTGAAAACAACTTTTGAATTTACTTAAACATGCTAAAAGCTTATATAGGATTTTAGTGAATGGATTTAGACATCATTTAAAACTAAACAGGCAGAAAAAAAAGACACAAATTAGTGCAGCTTTGTAATCAGTAATACATCTTTAAAGGTTTTTAATAAATGCAGGCAGTGTACGTACCTGAATTTGACTTATCAGCCTCTTTAAGTCTCTGTACAGCAGAACTCAAAGTGGGAGGTGTAGAGAAGCACAAGGAGTCAATCAGTTTCACTGCAGAGCAAGGAGCATGCTGATAGGGGGGTAGATTAAAGTTTCAGAGAGATGAACTCATCGGTGTGTTGCTTGCGCTGTCCAGTGACAGGCTAGGGGAGAGACAAGACTTGTAAGTGTTACTTAACTGCAGAAGAGAATAATTAGGTATCTTCCCATCAGACGGTTGTGTTTTGTGGCAAAACTGTGCAAAGTCTCAGAACAAGAGGGATGTAAATTTTAAATATTTGGCAATAAATCAGCTATACAATATACATTTAATCTGTGTATTTAGCTGTTTGCCTGGAGTGCCACTTTAAAGACCAGTTAATGTCTGTTCATCTAAATTTGAACATGGAACAAAGATTGGGTAACTTTTTCATCACAGGGTCAGTCCACATACAACTGATATCTCAGTTTTTCATACTTTTTTTTTTCATACAGTTTAAAGGAGAACAATGGGGAGAAATGCACTCATCCTCGTAGTTAGAGCTGATATGTGACACTGCAGCTGTCAGACATTGGCTCTATAGATCAAGAACTGAGCAATCACATACTGCTTATCGCTCAGTTCATGATCTTCTCCCTGCAGAGTGGTGACTGTCAGTCACACCTCCCCGCAGTGATTCCCCCCTCCCCTCTTCATTCCTCCAGCACTGACAGTGGTGGGAGCGGGCACAGCTGGCTCTAGAGAGGCAGAGCCAGCTGTCAATCAGGCAGTGAGGTAGATCCTGACAATAATGTCGAAAACCTTCCCAGCTGCATCATGGCTCTGCGATGTCAGCATACAGCGGTCAATAGCCCACTTTATACTGAGATGTGATTAACAGGTTGGCATTAGTAAATGTCTTCCTGTGACCTAAAAGAGAACTAATGCCAAAAAACACTATTGGTGGGATCTTTGTGCTTGAGTTCCTTAGTCTGCATAATGTTGCCATTATTAGGGGGGCACGTTCTACTTGATGATTTTCTAGATTTATTTCATGCTATGAAAATGGAGCAGGAGGAGATAAACACACAAAGGTGGGAACCCAAAATTGCCAAGTGCATAGAAACAGAGTTAAAGTGGACCTTTACCCATATCTTTAAAATAACAACAAACGCTCCTTTAGAAATGTTTAGTAATGACAATCTACAAACAGATACTTCTAGATAATTGCTGACTTTGTATCTCTCCTTTTACTTCCTGTATTTGTGGCACATGCCACTAGATATGTGACTAGAACATGTGACCATGCATATCATCTCAGGGGATGAAAATGCCTTTCCCTGAGATCTCAAGAGATTACAGATGAGATTTCCTAGCAATGCTCTGCTGATGACAAGGCAATCCCAATGCACATTGTTTTAAACTCATTTTGCCCTTTCAAAGCAGGAAGTGAATGCTCTGCACATGTAAGTATTTCCATCAATTAATCATCATACAAAGACGGATGTATTGGTAGAATTAGATTTTTGAGTGTAAAGGTCCGCTTTAACCTTTATGGCATTAATATCTTTTGGCATATAGAAAATGTAAAAAAGCAGGAGCTTTTGTAGCTCACCAGTTTCCAGCTGTTACTAAAATACATGCTGTGGGTGGATTGATGAGAATCGAAAAAGCTTGATTACGATTAGTCAGAATTGGTATACAACCACCTACCTATAAGCGCCATCATTAGGGATACTTAGAGTGAACCGAGAGCAACTCTTTCAATGATTCCTCTGCTTTCCAATTATTTATCTACTTTGCTCCTCCTATCACCCACTCTGTTCTTCTCTTTTTAGCATTGTTTGTACATATATTTTTAATTATCAGTCTACTCCACTAATTATGACGCAGTGGCGTAGCGATTTGGGGCAGAGGGGGGCATGTTCAACACCGGTCTGAAGAACATCCAGAGATGGGCATGAAACATTCCTGTCTAAAGGGATGCCGGAGATGTCCGGTTTGATAAAACATCAGTGATGGCTGGAGCAGAGCTGAATGTTTTTCACTGATGCCGTTGTTTAATCAAACAGGACATCCCTTCAGATGTACATGTGCCTGCCTGGCCCTGAATGATCTGTACATGCCTCAGTTCAGGCTCTGCAGGAGGCAGGGTGTCCTTTCAGTGACCAGGATCAGAAGGCCGCACAGAGACAGAGTGGGCAATCAGGTAGCAGGGGATGGGGAAGGCTTGTATTGTGTGTGAGTATACTTCTGTTTTTAGTCCTAAGTCCACCGTGTTACAAAGTCCAGAGTCCAGTGCGTTCCTATGTTCAGAGTCCAGTGCCTTCCTAAGTCCAGAGTCTGTACTGGAGGGCAGGCTCATAAAGAGAACCTGTCACCTCTGAATGCTATCACACAGACAGTGACATTAAACCCTCAGATTTTTTAACATAAAACAACACTGTAATGTGTGCCTTACTGTAATCCATGGTTGTTTCCCTTCTCTTTGCTGCTCTTTTAAATCATCATATTTTCTCATGCTAGGGGAGAACTTCCCTTTGCAGCTGAGTGCCTCTTCCTGTAGTGCTGGCTCAGCTTGCAAACCTACACACAGACACCATGTATCCATTCCAGAGACAAGGCAGTCCGCTGCAAAACAGAAGTTCTGCAGAGCATGAGAACAGATACAGATTTAAAAGGAAGAGCAGCAAAGAGAAGGGAAACTACCATGGATTACAGTAAGGCACACATTACAGTATTGTTTTATGTTAAAAAATCTGAGGGTTTAATGTCACTTTAAGTGAAATAAAAAGTAAAAAATGAAAATGAAAAAAAAAGATAAACATAGTAAAAAACAGAAAACATTATTAATAATAATAATCCGCAGAGCCCAACTTGAGACCTCCCACAGCCCACCTGAGACTCCCCACAGCCCACCTGAGACTCCCACAGGCCACCTGAGACTCTCCAGCCCACCGGAAATTCCACACAGCCCACCAGAGACCCCACCAGGCGACTTGAGACCCCCACAGCCTATCTGAGACTACGCACAGCCCACCTGAACCCCCACAGGCTACCCAAGAACCCCCAACCCACCTGAAACTGCACAGTCCACCTTAGACGCCACGCAGCCCACCTTAGACCCTGCACAGCCCACCTGAAACCCCGCACAGCCCACCTGTGCCCTCCACAGCACAACTGAGAGTCCCCACAGCCCACCTGAGATGCCCACAACCCACCTGAAACTCCCCATAGACCACCCGAGACCCCCACAGCCCACCTGAGACCCCCACAGCCCACCTGAGACCTCCCACAACCCATCTGAGACTACCCACAGCCATTCTGAGATTTCACACAGCCCTCCTGAGACTCTGTACAGCATTCCTGAGACTCCACACAGCCCACCTGAGACCCCCTACAGCATTCCTGAGACTCCACACAGCCATCCTGAGACCCTGGAGACATCAGGCCACCACCCTGGAGCAACACAAAGTATGTAGCATCATATTATTCCGCTTTGCTGTATAATGTATTGCTGGGATTTGTAGTCCTCTATAGCTAGTGGTATTCTGCATTGCTGTATAATGTATTGCTATGTGGTGGGCCACCATGGTGGATCCCACTTCTGTGCTCCCTTCTTTTGGTGCGGCAGCACTCCTCCTGAACCACCATAGAGTGTAGGCTTGAAATCACTTGTCTCCCCTCCATGACATATTAGAAGGGGCACCACTGGGGAAATAGAAGCAAGCAGGCTCCTAAATTAACAAAGCAGCACTGGATAATGAGGTGATTTGAAGGTGGATCAGGAGGGGAAAACATAGGCAGGGAACAGTTGGTCTAGAGCATTGAACTATGGATTGATTTGTGGGGGGGGGGCTAATTAAACACTTACCCCAGGTGCCTAATTTTTTACACAAATAGAGCTTTCTTTTGGTGCTATTTGATCGCCACTGGTTTTTAACATTTATTTAATTTTTTTTATATAACTGGAAAACAAAATTGTGGAAACAAAAGATATTTTCTAGTTTTTGTTATACAAAATATCAAATAAAATCAAATTTCTTCCTAAAATTAGGCCAACATTTATTCTGCTAAATGTCTTTGGTAAAAAAAAATCCCAATAAGTGTATACTAAGCGGTTTGTGTGAATTGGTAGGTACCAATTATAAGTCTTTTTAAAACAGTTTTTATCTATATGGTGTCAAACAACAAAATCAGTATTGCTCAGGGTAAAGGACTGGTTTAGGAATGATATGGTTGGTTGAACCCATGTGTCTTACCCTAGATATATCAGCCACATATGTGTTTCAGGCCTCTAATGGCACTTCCTTACATGAAACAGTGGCTTAGGTAACTACTATAAGTGCCATATATTAATTTTCCTCTAGCTTTCTTTGCTTTAGAACACAATCCCCTGTTATTCTTTTATGGTTCTTTTTGGCTCCTGTTCCATGTTGTAGCAAATCTCCTTTATGTAATCATTATTGTTTCCTTATCATTTTACTTTTGTGCTTAAAATTGGTATTGTTAAGTGTTCAGATCTATATGGGTTTAAGATTACATTTTAAAAGTATTTTCCATACTTAAAGCCATTTTTTTACTGTAATGATGTCAGGATGCATACACAGTAAAGGATTTGTCAATGTTTTTCTTTTTTTTCCCCTGTATACTAGGATACTAAATAATTTATTAAAATTACCTTTGCTGGCAACACAATGGAATTCAGGACCATTGTTCAACACAGCTTTTCAGATCTCCAGTAGTCCAACACTTTGTACTGTACAATCAATAGCTCCTTGTTGCAATATCCGATGCTGGCGACGTACACTGTACGTCGTCAGTCACGAAGGGGTTAATGACCTGTGCATGGTGCTTGTCAGACCCCATGCACTCTGTGTTAAGCAGTGGTCCAGTTGTTTAGCACAAGGAAGTTTATTAAAGTCTAAAACTTGCTGGTATTTTAAAAAAACCCACAAAAAAACCTTGTACGGCACATTTACATCTATGTGGTGCGTTAAGGCGCGTGTGTTAATGTGATATGTCACATCTTAACATATTGCATTAAGGCTAGTGAAATTGTTGGACTTATGCAACAGGAAACATCTAAAAAATCAGATATGCCAAGAAATGTTTGCTGCATAGCACTTGTGCCTTGCCTTAGTGTGTTGGGGTGCTATTCAATATTAATGGCAACCCAATATGTCAATTCATATAATAAGCATGGCCACATGTTGTGGCCACATGCGCATTAACGCGTGCATTCCCATGAAAAAATAGGTGTAAATAGGCTCTGAATGCTAATGCAGCCTGCTTGCATTGCAATAATTAAAATTAAAGGTTCAATGGCCTTCAAGCTGATGTTTTATCTTTCAGTTATGTGACCATGATATTACTAATAAAGAACTAATTTTAATCTACACCTTATTCCCAGTATGCTGTCCTATTCTTTTTCCTCTTAATATCCCTTGAACCTCCTAGAATTACCCCAAACGCTCTTTTCATTTGCAATTTGATTGTATGGTTTATAATCTGAATACAATCATCTGCTTTTTTAACATTGAATAAAATATTTTATTATCTAAAAACATGTGTATTTAATTTAATGCAAATAAGCACAACTGTCTTCATCAGCTCAAAGCAAACCTATTTAATTGTTTACAATATTACAGAAATTAACATTTAATTATTTATATTAAACTAGTGCTAACTCAATAATTGTTATAGAGAGAGCTAGTGGACATACTGAAACAAGCAAATGAAGAAATTCTTGAGAAAAAAAAAAACAGACCAAGGTAAGGAATAGCCCCAAAGAAAAAATAAATAGTGTACATACAGTATGCTTTACCTGATTTGTTTTCCAGGGTCAGGTGGCAGGGAGGAGCCACAAGGGTATCTGTATGGGCTGCTGGGAGTTCATTCCAAAAGGCCAATGGGGGAAGAAAGTTGTGTGGGAAACTCACCCTGCAAAACAGAAAGCAATTAAGCCATGAGTGACCTTTGTTGTTGCAGGACAGAACAGCTGCAGAAAGGAGAGGGCCACAGTGGATCCAGAAGCAGCTGTCTTTTTGGTGGTATTGGGTATGGAGGAGGGAGGCCCCTCCATCAGTCCGTGGCCCCAAAGTGCTTTTAGGTTCAGGTTTTCTGAGGGCCCCAGCCCTGCTTACACAGTCCGGCATCAGTTTGGGAGCCCAGTATTCCAAGCCCTTAATGTCACATAAATATCTAAATGATAATGGATGTCCACAAGCTAGGAAGTTTGTTAGGCTCCTTTGACATGATGCATGCTTCTTATGAATAATGTGAAGATAAGGTTTAAAAAAATAATTATTTACAGTAGATAAATATTCACCAGTACTCTGCGTGTGAAACCAAATGAATTGGCACTATTGGAAAACCATTTCAATGCTAAATTGATAAGTATTATGTTCTTTTGTAAATTTTAATTGCACTTCCATTCGTTTAACCTTTTAAATTACCAGAAAGTAAAAACATAACCAACTGATGCTGGAAATGACAATTTATGGACAAGTTATGAAAACATGTGACATTAATTTTATATAAACCTTTACAGTCCTAATCAAAGAGGTACTAAGGATTTTTTGTGACACCTAGAAACAAAACTGGTGAAATTACCTGTATTTGTGCATGTGAAAAACTAGCCTGTATTTCTAACATTCTTGAGATAAAATAAATAGTAGATTGTAGCATCAATAAATGTTACATATGCAGAATTTTCAATAAAGACCTAGGGAATTAAAGCCCCTTATAAAATGACACTTACTTGGAGTCTTTTGACAGTGAATCCTATCATGTATTCAATTACTTTATGTATAAAAACACAAATGTATGATAAAGACAGACCTTTTGTAATTTCTGTATGCATGTATTAAACTTTATTGTTGACATTGCCTCTTTTAAAGGAAACACAATTATACTAGTGATGCCTGGGGATTAGCTCCCCAGTGATAATTTAGTTGCAGAAATATACAATATAGGATACATTCAGAAAGGATTAAGTAAAATAAAAATTTATATTTATTAAATAATCTCAAATGTACCATGGCAATTAGCTGGGATAAAAAGCACTGTTGTGTAAAGTTTGCAGTAGTAGAAATTATGATTACTAAACTGCTAGGGCATACATGAATAATTCAAGTGCACATGGAGTAAAGATTAGTTCTTTTGGTTTAAAAGTTGATTTGCTTATAACTACTGATAATCACTACTTTTTTGTTGTTGTGTCACAACATAATAAGCCTTTCACAATTCATATAGCTCCTCACTGTTGTTCAAGTTCACTTGACTGTTCGGTGAGTGTGGAACTGTGCAGCAGCAGTGATGCCTGTTAACATACAAGCAATCCGCCGACTATAGAGCCGGCGTTCTATCGAAAACTCCAACTCCTCGAGATCTCCAACAACCTGACTTCCGGTTTAGTTAGAAGAGGTTTGGCCGAGAATGCTCTACTGCACGTGCGTCACCCGCGCCATTTCCCTATACACATATTACACAACAATAAAGTGTTAAAATTAACTAGGTTCAGACTAATCCAGCACATTATTAATCAGAGTTGCCCCAAAAAAATGAAAGGTACAAAAAATAATAAGAGTTATACAAGAAAAATAATTAAAAAAACACACAAAAACACCTGGTCTTTGAGTGCTTAAAGAGTAGGGAGAGAAAAGACACATGTGATTGGATTATCTCCTGAGTGTCTATCATATGTTAAGTCACTCAGCTACATCTAGGGGTTGATTTACTAACCTTATAAACACGCCACGAACAAGTATACACCTCTATAGTGTGGTCCCTCCCAGCATGATCTATTGGTGGAATCTAGACACCTTTGTAGTCTGTACACACCCAGCAGGTGTGTTGTGCAAAGCCCTGCATGAATTGCATGGTGATGTTGTGTAAATTAGCTCTACATTGTGTTGCTTGCGTTGATGAATGTAGGAATGTAAATGCATGAGCTAACCATTTTTGTCTAAACTGTGAAGCAGCATTATATATGCATCATGTGCATGATTTTTCCATATATGGCATTAGTGGAAATATACTTTTAGAGACTTTTTGGTTGATAAATACGTTTTGCTGTGTAAAAATCACACACACCTTGTGCGTGCGTGTGTTTAGGTTAGTAAATCACCCCCCTAGTGTCAAGTTAGTCCCATTGTTGACCCAATCATACAAATGGACAAATAGACTTGACTAACAAGGTAAATGTGAGTCTCAGTCCAGAGTTAACCCCTTTGGTGTTGCTGGATTCACACCCTGTACATACAATGGGCACAGGGGGACTTAAACATAATGACAGGGGAAATATGCAGTATATCCATTCTACACCCCAAGAGGTCCGAGGGGGTCTCCATGGTCCTAGGTCCATAGTCAGTAGGAAGAAGGCTACCCCCCAGGCTCCTCCAACAGCCCCAGTGATGGTTCAGTCCGTCACAACATACATTTTAAACATCTCACTAAACCACCCTTCATGTATGGTTATCAGGTGCGTCCGCGGGCGAGCAGCACAGAGGGAACCCGCTGGCAGGAAGCAGCCGGAAGGGTCCGAAGGCAAGGTAACCAGGGGGCAATCCAAAGAGGTAGTCGAGGGTAATCCGAGGTCGAGGCAGGCAGCAGAGGGTCAGAAATGATAGGTGGTCCAAGGTCGGTACACGGGAGGTCAGCAGAGGGTTCAGGAAACAGGCAACAAGGCACATAGGAGGGGAGCTTCGTATGTCACACCATGAGGTGGAATAACTCAGCAATAAGCCAGAGCTCAGGCCAGGTTTTTATAGCCAGGGGAGTTAGGACCACCCCCCGGTCGCCGAGGCAACCAGGAGGCTTCCTTCCTCGGGAACCAATGGCAGGCGAGAGAGATGAAGGTATGTACAGGGAACCTCCCCCAGCAAGGCTCACACCTGATGCCTAATGGAGCAGGAGTGCTACACACGTGCCCCCGGGGATGCGCGCACAGCCTGCGTACCCCGCATGCGCACCCGCCGTGCGACTCGAGCATGCGTACCCGCAACCCGGGCACCAGGAGTTCTGCCAAGCTGAGGGGAAACCCGTGCCCTGCGCCGTGCCTGTGGCCCCCGAGCAGGGACAACACCCCCTGCTTCCTGACAATGGTAAACCATCTTTTTGTCTTTTAGTCTTGTTTTGGACCATGGGGATAATTTTTAACGTATGACTGGGCAGTGAAGGTAATCTTTAAAGTGACACTAAACTCAGGAAATAAATCTAAAAATTACATTCAAGTACTTTAACTAGTTTACAAAACTGGACCTCATTTGTGTATCACTCATATATAGATTAGTGATGAGCCGAACACCCACGTGTTTGGATCGTATTCGAACATTCGAACGGCCAAAAAGTTTGAATACGAACTCGAATGCAAGTGAATAGGGGTCGAACGGGTCCACAGTTCTCCTAAATGTACCGGCAGCTGCAGCGGCCTGTGTCCCTTCAAATCCCCGCTGCTCTCCGCGCTTGTGTTGACGGAGAGAGCGGGGACACAGACCTCTGCATGCCTTCGCTGCCCCCCGTACCTCTGCAGCTATCCCGGCCTCCGGTCCCCTGGTCCATCGGCTTCTTCTCCGATCCAGTCTGGCCGCGGCTTTTTTTTTTTTTTTAACAATTAATTTATTAGGTTTTTTTTCAATAAAAAAAGAATAAAAGCAAAAATAATACCACATAAATACAGACATATAGAAAATAAAATCTTGCCATAAATATATAAACAATATCAGTATATAGAAGGTAAATAGTATGTTATATCATTATAAAGCAGTATCCCGGGTCATCCGTTAAACAATTATATGGAAAAAGTCAACTTTCATCAATAATCCTCTAATGAAGGCTTTGTGTGCATTCCACACTACCGTATGGTTGCTAGCAGAGGAGGTATTAATGTCAAAGAACGCACTTATTTCAGACTGGACATAAAGGCTATGTTCTGGATGTGAAAGGAGACTAGAATTTAAGCTCCAAGATGTGGAGAGGCGGGGGGCAATTGTTGGACATACGTATATTGAGACTGGAGCGTGGTCAGACCATGTGATTAATCCAATATCAGCTTTTGAAACGTGTTGCAGAGTGACCTTATCCACTAGGAACATGTCTAGTCTAGAATAAGAATTTTGCGTATAAGAGAATAAGGTGTAGTCTCTCTCACTGCCATGTAGGCATCTCCAGGCATCATGCAGATCATTAGTACGAAGGAAAGATGGGAGATAAGTGTTGCGGTTCCTTTTAGTATTGGAGGAGTCAAGCGTGGGGTCAAGTACCTCATTGAAGTCACCGCAAATGATAAGGTGGCCCTTGCGCATGTCAGAGATTGATCGCATTACCACCGATATCATTTTTTTCTGATAAGTGTTAGGGGCATAGATATTTACTATGGTCAGGAGGCATCCATTGATCGTTACCACCAAGATAATGAACCTGCCATCTGAGTCAATTAGGGAATCGTGCAGTTGGAAGTGGACCGTTTTTTTCATGGCTATCATTACACCCTTGTTTTTTTTGTCAGAGAGAGCAAAAAAATAATGTGAAAACTCACGGTGTTGGCATATAGGAGGTTTAACTGTACAGAAGTGAGTCTCCTGCACACATAGAACATCACTATGTAGGGATAACGCCTCTTTCCAAAGCATAGCCCTTTTGTTAGGGCTGTTAAGGCCTTTAGCATTAAGCGAGGTAATTTTCAAGGACATGGGAGACTACATGATGCCCAGAGATGTTGCGGAATAATAAGAAGGGACTTTAGGCAGTAGAAAGTACACCAGACCTGGAAGAACTGAAGCTCATTACCATCACAAGAAAAAAGCAGAATAGACCAAAACGGCTGATAAACACATAAAAAACACATCAATACACATAAAAAAACAACCATGCATTGATACCAAGCTAAGAGAACGGCTAGCACACAACAACGAAAACAAACGAAAAAACAGGATAACCTGACAGTGTGCATGGCACACTCTTAAATAGGGGGTAAGAACAATCCAATAAAGCGAAAATCGCCGGATCTTGAAGATCAGGATCACGTATCATGTAGTAGAAGATGGGTAACTTCATCCATGTTGGAGAGCTGTGTGAAGTCAGCGAGATGACCAGTCCATATGGATCTTCCTTGCTTGTTGAGGCCGGGACGTTGGAGTCGGCATGGTAATAGGTATATTCCAGGAATGTACAATCCGTTCACCATCAGCCGGGGTCAGTATAGGAATTATTTTGTTGAGATGAGAAACCAGGAGCTTCGTCGGGAATCCCCATTTGTAGGAAATTTGACGATCACAAAGCGCCTTTGAGATTGGGGCAAATTCCTTGCGCTTTTCAGCAGATGCAGCTGAGATGTCAGCATACAGCGCAATATGTGTAAACGGCTCTGGTAGAGCAGGAGCTTGTTTAGAAGCAAGCATGAGTCTTTCTTTGGTATGGAAAAAATGGAGTCTTGCAATGAAATCTCTGGGCACAGACGCCGGTAGATGGTTGGGCTTATGCAGCCTGTGGGCGCGATCAATTAGCGTATCAGGGCCGGAGCTGTTAGGTAGTAAGGCATGAATAAGCTGTTGAAGGTACACAGGCAACTCTGTGGGGCCCACAGATTCAGGGATCCCCCTAAATTTAATATTGTTGCGTCTGGATCTGTCCTCTAAGTCAGTAATTTTTTCTTGTAATTTCTGAATGATGTGACCCTGATCAGAATGGTCCACAAGGTCATTATGAGCAGAGGCATAGTCATTAAAGAGAGATTCCACCTTGTCAGTACGAGAACCCAATTCAGAGATTTGGGATTGCAATCCAGAAAGAGAGGACTGGATGTCCTGCTGAAATTCTGATCTCAGTGACAGTAACACATTTTTAATGTAAGTTTCAGAGGCTGGGGTGTCAGTAGCAGGAAGATTCTGTAATGGAGTAATGACTGGGCTGGCTGGACCAGACACTGTAGACTGTCTTCTATTCCATTGTGCTTTAGTGGGAGGGGAACTCAATGGTGAACTGGCAGGTCTCTTAGAAAAATCCTGCATATGATTCCTATCAGTGCTGCAGTTCTCCTCCATGTCAGAGTCAGTGCTGCAGGGAGAAGGAGTGATAGGAGTGACAGGGGGCGCTGTGACACACTTCCCTCCGGCGCCATTTTGACTTTTTGTTTGTCCAGGCCTCGGATAGAAATCCGTCTGTTTATTAGGGCCCTCGGACTTATTTTTATCTTTGGTCAATGCTGCAGCCATTCCGAAGCCGATCGGGAGTATACCGGCAGGTGAACGATCCTGTAGATGGGGAAAGTTGCGGTTATAGTTAGATCCGGCGGCTCCACTTACGGATCAAGCGGCCATACACTCGCGCGGCCAGACCATGACCCCCCTGGCCGCGG